>NC_051164.1:59135999-59195549 GCF_013339745.2 Dermacentor silvarum
CCGCCAAGGCGAACAACCCTTGGCCGAAGACTAGCTGTGTCAATAGATCAGGAAAACTCACATGAATGCCGCAATTGCGGATCCGGAATGTTGTAATTTTGAACACATGCATCTGGCTGTGCCCCGCGTTACAGGGCTCTGTCACTTCAAACCAAAGGACTCCTGGGGAATCCGTTCTCCGTGTCCAGAACATTTTACGACAACTCAGGCCGTCCAGAAGGGCCCAATGATGTTGCCTTGGGTCTCGGCCTGCCAGTCCCATCATTGTTGGTGAAGCCATCGGCACATACCGGGGTCTCTCGGGGTGAGCTCTTCAGGACCTCAATAAAGTTCTTGTCACGTCATGTCAAGCGCACCTCACAAATCGCAGGACACTCAATATTTATTTGAATGAATCCAATCGTAGTTTTGAGGGAGGAGTCTATTGTTGATAGTGTAGATATTGATCGATATTGACATGCGTGCTTTATTTCTTGCGGTGATCGCTCTTCACCGGTTAACAAAAGTGGAGTATTGGCGCTTGGCGCGAGACGCGCCTTTATGTAGCGGAAGTCTCTAGAATGTTAACCTTGTTTCTATCTGTTGCCTATGTTGTCTCCGAACCTTGCGCAATCCCCTGTTCGCGCGTCCCGAATAGACGTATGCATTATAGAACTTAAGTGACGTAAGCAAGCATCCGACGCGCCCGATCAGCAGATCGGATTTCCACAACCTCGCCTGTCGCCACTATCGTTGTGGTATACATTTCCTTGCATGAATCGTCCTCAACCTCGCGGTCTTACGCAGAGCTGGGCCAGATGACTCTGCATATTGTTACGGGGAGATTATACACAAGGGATATATTTACAAGGTAAGGCGCACAACGCTATAGCAATGGCTCAGGAGAGCGCCTACACACCAGAAGGCTACGCCGTCGTCGTCGTCCAAGCTCCGACCACAGGATTGCCGCTCGTGACAATATTATGATGTCACCATAATTACAGAGTGATAGAGTATCTAATTATTGTGCGCTCAGTAATGATACGTTTCTTCATAAAAGGCAGTTGAATTACAAGTCATAATTACTTGCAGAAGTTCTTATTGGTTGCTAGCATTACTAGAAAGAAATATTTCGCGATTGCGTCAGAAACGTCTCACGTCGCACCTACCGTCAAACACTGTAGTGCCTTCTCCAAAGTGATCTTCGGGCTGCGATAGATTTCACTCAGAAGTCATCTTGTTGCATGCGCCGAATATCGGCTCTGCTCCGTTATTGCCGCCTATAGAGAAGCCATTGAGTCTGGCCAAGGTCCAAGACGAAACCAACCTGTCGACGGCAAGCCTTCCCGTCCTTTGTCAAATGTGTTACGGTGCATGTACACATTTGAGACGACGTTCTGGGAATTTCTGTACAGTTGTCGCGAAGAACATACCAAAAAAAATAAGCCTTAGGGTAAATTCAAGTTTGTGACGGTTTGTAGTCGACAGGCTGGTCTCATCCTTGGACCCTTGGCCAGACTCGGTGGCTTTCATTAGGTGGCAATCCCGAGCAGAGCCGATATTCAGTGCATGCAACATACAAGATGACTTCTGAGTGAAATCTGTCGCAACCGAAGGTCGCTTGGAGAAGGCACTACAGTGTTTGACGGCAAGCAGAACCATACATTTACCCTAAGCTTAATTTCTGTGGTATGTTCTTCGCGACAACTGTACAGAATTCACAGGAAGTCATCTCATATGTGTACACCGTGACGGATGCTGTAATTTAAATCCTTGTGAATGCACCTCAAATTACCATTGTTCTCGTTTCCACTCTAGCATGCAGATTCTACCCATGTGTGTGGGGGGAGGGGGGCGCATTACTACTCTGCCCTAAAGAGGCATCACACATGGCCTTCGTCCTTTTAACATCGCTGCATTGAAGTTTGTTTGCATCCACTGATATAACCTCGACATTTCCGCACAGCTCGTGGGCGGTCCAGAGCCCAAAACAGTTTTTCTGAAGTGAAGCGCTTACCCTTCGTGCATAAACAAATATTTACACAAGGTGACAACCGTACGCATTCTATTCTTTAGCGTGACATTTATTTACCACATTCACCTAAGCGTAGTTTCGAAAATTTCCTGCACATGCCGTTGAATTGTGGACTTCTTATTTCAGTTTGGTATTCTACTACAGGGTGGCTCTATCTGCTTCAATGAAAATGTAAGGATCATAAAGCAAACAACTGGAGCATTGTTTTCCGCCGGCCTCATCATTAAGGCAAGAAGTTTTCACAAGTTCAACACGCCAACTGTAAATTGAGGTGCGCACAAGTACATTCAGAGTTTATGTGTGCACAAAAAAACTTTCACACAGAACTGCCACATTTCTTGTCCACAAAAACGTCACAAAAGTTGGCTCGCAAAAAGGCGCACGAATTCAACACAGATGAGGTCGGCACGTTTCATTGGCATACAACAAATATATGCCAAGGCTTTCTGTAAGACACGGTCTCTCTTTTGGTGGTATTTGTTGGGAAGGTCGCTAAATAAAACATAAGTTGTCCCCAGCAATCAAACCTTTCCGAACGGTCCACAAACTATTTTAAAGCAGTAATAAATTGATAAAAACAGCGATAACATCAACGCTGAAATTGAGCAATATATATATATATATATATATATATATATATATATTTATAGGAACGAAATGAATTTCGATGGCCAATTACGCTACAATTTAAAGCAGAGGCGAACAATCGTCGAAAGAGGGAGAAAGTAACGAAATAGCCTCGTACGAATTGGCTGTGGTGCGCGCTTGAATCTATGGCAAGGTTCTTTTGAGACGTCTCGCTTTTGTTGATGGTTGTTTGGAAGGCCGCTAGCTTAAATAAAATTTTGGCAAACGCCACGAAACTCTTTGGTTAGCCTTTCGGAACTCTTAGGCAAACCTTCCGGAACTCTTAGGCAAGCCTTCCGGAACTCTTAGGATAGCCCACCGGAAAACTTTGGCAAGCCTTCCGGAACTCTAATAAATGAACTGTAACGCAGAAATTTAAACGATACATAATAACGCAGATAATAACGCATAAATCCATAAACATAGCGGATGACATAAATACGCACAATTAAATACACTAAAATCATATATGAGCGCGAACGATCATTTCGCACAAATATACCGCCACCAGAGCGAGCACAGCAAGAACTGCACCCGACAGTTCTTGGCTATAGACAGGCGAAATCGTGGTGCGGGGAGCACTGATGACAGCGTCCGTGAGACACTCCTGGTGTATGATGGAATTTTCGGCAAGCCGTATCAAAGATGCTTGAGCGCCAAATTAGTCGCCGCTGGTGGCTCCTCTTGGCGGTAACTCCCTGGTTCTCCCTCATTCGCCTCCGCGAGCCCCGTAGCCACTTAACGTCTGTGCGCTCTCCACTGTATAGCTATCATGGCCGACGACAGGCTGGTCTCGTCCTTGGACCTTGGCCAGACTCAGTGGCTTCTTTAGGTGGCAATCCCGAGCAGAGCCGATATTCGGCGCATGCGACAAGACGACCATGGAATAGCCGATGGCCGGTGGACGAGTCAGCTCCTCCAGGCATAGGCCATCTCCCCACGTCTCACCGGTGAGCCCAGGAGTGATGTTGCCCGGCTACAGTGTCTCGTGATGATTGTGAGCTGCGAAACAAAGCCATGTTGTGCATTCAGCGCAGGACTACTTTGATACACAGGCAGTGACATTTCTAAGCACTCGCGCAGAATTACTTACACAACGTCATAAAGACGCTAGCTCCTCGTCATATGAACTATCTTCGCGGTAATGGGCTGCGTTTTTGACAGCCCGTTGTGCATTTTCATTTTTTAGGCGTTGCCTGATTGCCAGCAATGCCAGCAATGCCAAGGGCATTGCCTGATTACTAACAATCTATATACAGAGAGCATCAATATACAAACAGGCGGGAAAACATCAATATACAAATCTATATAATCCAGAATAAAACAGCAACAAAATTGATTGACTGAAGTGACTTCATAAATCAAGTGTAAAATACCCAGCGTATGAAAAAGTTAGCGTAGCTTGAACTGGAGGCGCAATGCTAAGGAGACAGCGGAGCTGATGAGCACCTAGCTAGTCCAGGCTTTTGGGCTAGGCTAAGCACTATCAAGTCATCCCCAGCATTTTGCCGGAGTTTATCGCGAAGCGCAGCCATCAATTCCGCAAAATTCCTACTTCGGGAGTAGGAACTATCTTTGGGCGTCCTATAGCTATTACTGATCAAGCCTCGCCGCGCCCGCGCTTACATAGCTGTTGCCTCAAGGTAAGCGCATGCGCCGATCCAATCGTTATGACGGCGTATGCGCAGATCTCGGCGCGGCGGCGGAAACCGGTTGGGCGCAGTGTCTCTGAGCTGCTGCGACGCAGCCCGCGTTTCCCCATCGCGAACGCGGGAAAAGTGCTCGCTGTCGGCGCATGCGCAGTACACAGGCATTAGGTTGCGCCAGGTGTTCTAGCAGCTGCGGCGTATCTGGTTCTCATTGTTACGGCACGGCTGGCATTTTAGGGACGAAGCACCTTAGGGCCGAGCCTTGCACCTCGTAGTCCGTAGTTCTGGTTGGCATGGAGACCGCTATGTAAGTAGGTATACGCATATATATATATATATATATATATATATATATATTGTGAGCGTAGTTTGCGCATATCGTCGTCGTCATCTGTACAAACGACTCATCATCTTGTGTGAGCGCTATTTGTGCATATCGTCGTCGTCATCTGTACATACGACTCATCATAATCTTTTGTCTCGTCCGGTGCTTCGTCTCTGACTCGGCCGACTGCTCTGAAATAAAGGCATCGCATCGGTCGACGTCTCACAAGTGGTGGAGCGTGCTTCGATTCCCACGTCATCTTACTTTCCCGATTCCCCTGGAGCTCCGATCCGGTCGTCGTTTGCTCTCCCCTACCAGGGTGATGGCAGAAACCAACCCATCCACCAGTGCTGCTACCACCTCTGCTCAGCCAGCTGGGCCTACCTGGACGGTGAAACACCACACACCACGATCCTCCCGTCTTTGCCGTCCTCCGCGGCGACGACGTGGACGATTGGCTCGATCACTACAACAGAGCCAGCGACGCCAACCATTGGGACGACACGCACAAATTGCGGTATGTCTCCTTTTACCTAACCGATGTTGCGAAGACGTGGTTTTTTAACCACGAAAGTGACTTTTCGGACTGGCCATCGTTCACCCAGCAATTTCGCCAGATATTCGGCATGTCGTCTGGACGCTCCGAAATCGCGAAACAGAGGCTGGCAACGCTCGTACAAGACCAGGACGAGTCCTAGACATCCTACATTGAGGACGTCCTCGCTCTCTGCCGCCGCGCACAGAGTGACATGGCGGAAGCTGACCGCGTTCGCCACATACTGAAGGGCATCAACACAGTCGCCTTTAATGCTCTCGTCATGCAGAGCGCAAACTGCGTTTGTCATATTATCACTGCATACCAACGTCTAGACACGCTCCATTCTATTCGCCTGCCACGCACCTCTTGCGACCATTGTCTCAACGGTGATGCTGAGGTGCGAGCCCTGATACGTACTCTCATCAGGGAAGAACTTCACGCACACCTTTCTGGACCTGCGACGCTTGCGACTGTTCGCCCCGCTCCTACTGGACTGCGTGACATCATCAAGGACGAACTGGCGTCGATGACAAACGCCCAAATGAAAAAGTCTACTGGACCATTTCGTCCGCCACGTTATGCCGAAATTGCCTCCCGGCCTCCCTCGACCGTTCAGTCTCCACCTGCCGAAGCTTACCGCGACCCCCTAGCTTCGCTGGCAGCGAATACTCCTGCACAGCCGTACTTCTCTCCGTGGCGGTCGTCGCACCCGGTTTGCTTCTACTGCGGTATTCGCGGCCACATTTCTCGCTACTGCCGTCGGCGTCAGCAGGATGAAAGGCGGGACTATGGTACCTTTGAGCGAGACAGCACACCTAGGTTTGATTACTATGTTCCAGGGCGTCACCCAGGTGAAAGGCGAGGGTACGACAACTTTGAGCGAGACGCCCAGGGCCAGATCCCTACGTTCCCGGACCGTACACAGCCTCCTCTGGTCGCTCTCCTTCATCTTCCCAGGACATGGCTCGAGCATCCCCCTCGCCCCGGCGTCGCTCTCCTTCACCTTACCGCCGTTCCTCATCGCCCTTGCGCGCTGCTTCCCATGTTGTGGACACCCGCTCGGAAAACTAGAGGCTGCAGTTTTTGGAGCAGAAACTGCATCGTGTCGGACTATCCCAATTCCTCCTGCTCGCCCCGCCAATTTGCTCTCGGTTTGTGTGGAAGGTGTTTCCGTCGACGCCCTTGTAGATACTGGAGCCGCTATTTGTTATACATCGTGAACTGTGCTTTCGTCTGCGAAAAGTGCAAACGCCGTATGTTGGTCCGGTCCTATGTGGTGCCAATGACGTTCCCATCTTTCCTACCGGACATTACACAGATCGCGTTCTGATAGACGGTATTCGTCATCATGTGCAACTTGCGGTGCTTTCGACGTGCGCTCATTAGATTATATTAGGATGGGACGTCCTGTCCGCTGCTTCTGCACTAATTTCGTGCGGCGATCCAAGGATTCACATCAGCGACACCGAGACTTATCCAGTGTTCGATTCCCCGTGTGCCAACCTTATTGCAGCAGCGGATTTTCTTATCCCACCAGACGAAGCACGTATTCTTACCGTTGGGTCAACTGACATTTTCGACGGAGACGCAGTGGTTGTACCTTCTCAGCGATGCATTTCTCGAGTACTCGCGATCGCTTCTTGCTTGTCCCGGTTCTCGAGTGGCTATGCCAGCCTCACAGCCTTTAATACGACTCCTCAGCCACTACTACTGCCGAAAGGGTCTACTGTCGCCAAGCTCACCGACGCTGCGCTGGTATGTGTCGTCAGTGTTTCGCCTGCCACATCTTCCGCGCATTGTACGCCCGCAGAAGGCCTCACTAGTGCTATTAAGGCCACCTTGAGTGCAGATTTTAATGCGGCCCAGACCAATGCACTCCTAGCCATTTTAATGAAGCATGAAGCTTGTTTTGACGTTCCTTCGCGAGGCCTGGGTCAGACCACTGAAACTACTCACCGAATTGAAACAGACGGCTCTCGCATCATTCGCCGTCGCCCGTACCGTGTGTCACCTTCGGAGCGAAAAGTTATAGAAGAACAAGTGAACGACATGCTGACACGCAACATTATAAGGCCTTCAGCAAGCCCTTGGTCTTCTCCAGTTGTGCTTGTTAAAAAAAGGATGGTTCTGTGCGCTTTTGCATCGATTATAGGGCGCTAAACAAAATTACCCGTGAGGATGTTTATCCAATGCCTCGTATTGACGATGCTTTGGATACCTTACAAGGTGCGGAGTATTTCTCGAGCCTCGACTTGCGCTCCGGATATTGGCAGATTCCCATGCATGAGCCAGATAAAGAAAAGACTGCATTTGCTACACTTGATGGCCTTTTAGAATTTAATGCGATGCCTTTTGGACTGTGCAATGTACCAGCTACGTTTGAACGTATGATAGATACAGTACTCCGTGGCTTAAAATGAAAGACCTGCCTTTGTTACTTGGACGACATTGTCATCTTTTCGTCGAGTTTTTCCCAGCACCTACAACGTCTAGACCAAGTTCTCGCGTGTCTAGCAAAAGCTGGTCTCCAACTCAATACTAAAATGTTTCGCTTTGCAAGCCGAAGCATTAAAGTATTGGGCCACGTCGTCAGTAAGCATGGCATCCAGCCTGATCCCAATAAAATCGCTGCAGTACTGCAATTTCCGCCACCAACCGCACTTAAAGAACTCCGCAGCTTTCTAGGACTGGCGTCCTACTTCCGCCGCTTTGTCCGTGACTTCATCACCATCGCCGCTCCTCTACACAAACTTCTGACTTCGAGCGCGTCCTTTGTGTGGTCGAACGAATGTGAAGCCGCCTTCCAGACGCTCGAACGAGTTCTCACGTCAGGGCCCGTGCTCCGTCATTTCGATGCAACGGCCCCGACTATTCTACACACTGATGCCAGTGTGCATGGAATTGGCGCTGTCCTGCTGAAGAGCAAGTCGTGGCTTATGCAAGTCGTGCTCTTTCTCCGGCTGAGCGCAACTACACGATTACAGAACAGGAATGCCTCGCCATCGTATGGTCAATACAAAAATTTCGTCCCTATCTCTATGGCCACCATTTCACATTTGTGACCGACCATCATGCTCTCTGTTGGTTGTCGTCCCTGAACAACTTGTCTGGACGCCTCGGCCGTTGGGTACTGCGCTTACAGGAATATTGACTTCACTGTCACGTATAGGTCCGGCAAACAACATCAAGATGCCGACGCTTTGCCGCGCTGCCCGCTGTCCCCAAACGCCCATGCTTCACCTTCGGTATGCACGTCACCGGTATGCAAGCCACACGTCTCAGCACACGCCATCCCCAGCCATGTCCCCGTGGGCCCGTGCTCAGGGCCCGTGCCCAGGGCCCGTGCTCCGTCATTTCGATGCAACGGCCCCGACTATTCTACACACTGATGCCAGTGTGCATGGAATTGGCGCTGTCCTGCTGCAGCGGAATCAGAAGTCCGAAGAGCAAGTCGTGGCTTATGCAAGTCGTGCTCTTTCTCCGGCTGAGCGCAACTACACGATTACAGAACAGGAATGCCTCGCCATCGTATGGTCAATACAAAAATTTCGTCCCTATCTCTATGGCCACCATTTCACATTTGTGACCGACCATCATGCTCTCTGTTGGTTGTCGTCCCTGAACAACTTGTCTGGACGCCTCGGCCGTTGGGTACTGCGCTTACAGGAATATTGACTTCACTGTCACGTATAGGTCCGGCAAACAACATCAAGATGCCGACGCTTTGCCGCGCTGCCCGCTGTCCCCAAACGCCCATGCTTCACCTTCGGTATGCACGTCACCGGTATGCAAGCCACACGTCTCAGCACACGCCATCCCCAGCCATGTCCCCAGCCCGGGACAGTCAGTTGCCTCAGTTGACTTTCTCCCGTCTACTGACCTCGTCTCACTACAACGTACTGACCCATACTGCCGTACGCTGATCGACCGACTTACTGGCTTGGCACGACCCAGAGTCGCTTAAGACGACAACGTTCGCGTTTTAAGCTTCAAGGTGGAGCGTTATTTCGATCAATCTACCATCCTTCCGGCAACCGATGGGCACCAGTCATACCTCGCTCACTTCGACTCCAAGTATTAGAAGCATTTCACGACGACGCGACGGCTGGCCACTTGGTCTTTCATAAGACCTACGACCGCATCAAACGCGTTGTTTCTGGCCGGGCCTTTGCACCTCTGTCGCCAAATACGTTGGATCCTGCGCGTCATGCCAGCACAGAAAACGCTCGACATCCCTTCCAGCCGGTCCTCTGCAGCCTCTACCATGCCTGTCCACCCCCTTCGAAATTGTTGGCATAGACTTGTACGGGCCCCTCCCACTCACGCCCGCTGGTCACCGCTGGATCGTTACCGCAGTGGATCATCTAACGCGGTACGCTGAGGACAGCTGCTCTTCGTTCTGGTACTGCCTCCGAAGTCGCCGATTTTTTCGTGCACAGTATCGTTTTGCGCCACGGCGCACCTCGTGTCCTCCTGAGTGACCATGGCAAGACGTTCCTATCGCATGTCCTACGTGAAGTCCTCCAGGCCTCGGACACCACCCATAAGACCACATCATCGTACCATCCGCAACAAATGGTCTTACGGAGCGTTTTCATCGAACTTTGTCTGACACGATGTCAATGTATGTTCGACCCGATCACACCAACTGGAACACCATCCTACCTTTTGTGACGTTTGCGTATAATACTGCCGTCCAACGTACAACCAATTGCAGTCCCTTCTTCCTTGTGTACGGTCGTGCGCCGTCTTTTGTCTTGGACACTACACTCGTTTCAGCACCTGCTGCTCCATCCGCGTCTCTTCCTGAAGAATTTGCCGCTCGCATCTCCCGGTGCCGTGAAATTGCCAACACCACTACCATTCAGGACAAACGGAAAATTCGCTATGATGCGACGCGTCGCGTTGCTTCGTTCCGCCCAGGCGACGAAGTTCTTTTGTGGACACCTGTTCGCGCACCGGGGCTCTGTGAAAAATTTCTCCACAGATATCTCGGCCCCTACACCGTTTTGCAACGAACTTCGGCCGTTAACTACCGCGTCACTCCTGTCAGCTCAGCTACTGACCGCGCCGCACTACGGAAATCGTTCACGCATGTCGCCTGAAACCCTACATGCGCCGTACCAACTCTTTCTAGCTTGCGGTCTTGCTGACCGCTTTCCTGAAGGGAGGGAAGTTAGTGTGAGCGCAGTTTGCGCATATCGTCGTCGTCATCTGTACAAACGACTCATCATCTTGTGTGAGCACTATTTGTGCATATCGTCGTCGTCATCTGCACATATGACTCATCATCATCTTTTGTCTCGTGCGGGGCTTCGTCTCTGACTCGGGCGACTGCTCTGAAATAAAGGCATCGCATCGGTCGACGTCTCACAATATATATGTATATGTATAGTATATGTACGCCAAGCTCCGGCTTCTGGAAGCCGGAACCGGAAGCAGACTTCCGCTTCCGTTCCCACTTCCGGTTCAGCTTCCGGCGTTTTTCTCTCTCGTCCGTAGCTAGGGGCGCAGCGGTACACAAGGGCGTTCCTTCCCGACGCGCGCTCTCTTTCTCTCTCGTCCTTAACTGTGGTTTACCCGAATGATCCCCCTCTGCTTCGCCCACTCATCATCATTCACTTCGTGGATATGCGGTGATTTTTTTTGTGAAACGCCATTCTTTTTACGGCTAGCTTACACAGCTTCGCTGTTAAAAGGAAAGAAGGGAAGTCATCGTGCCGTCAAGTCCAGAGACCACGTCAATTGTCGTTTTACGAGAATGGAGTCGTGCGCACTTTGCGCACTTAAAAGCGCCATCAGTGTTTCCCATGACGAACGCAGTCACTGCGTGATTATAGTAAGTGTGAAGTGTCTTACGAGCTCTCGTTAATTCGTTTATTACGAATGGGTTGCCCGTTGAATCATACGGAGAAAATAAAATAAAACACGTTCGTCAGTTTCATATAGTCTGTAGGAGTGACTTATACGATTGTTCGTGCATAATCGGCCGGCAGACGTGGGCGTGGAAAATTTATAACCACGCACTCAAAGCAGACATGGGTGCGGACTTTCCTGGGGGCTCAACCTCACTTTCACAGAGTGAGATGAAGTGAGGTGAGGAATGTAGTAGGTAAGGCTTTAACTTGTCGGGAACCGAGGGGTCGCAGCGGAGCGCCAGAACAAGGAGACACGCTCGGCAGGCTTTTAGAACCGACTGGCGCGTGCTGAACACGCGCCGCCCTAACTTTATTGTCGTCATTCGCAGCCTGCCCGAAAGCGCTGGCTAAGAGCACCGACCTAAGCGTCCCCGCTTAGCAGCGTCGGTGGGCGCTACAGGGCCCCCCGCCCAGACGGGACGGCGAAATGTACTCGTCGACGAGGCAGAGAAGGGGCTGTCGTAGTTGCAAGCATATCGACGGGTGTGCCGGCAACGTCCACGAGGAGCGCCTTGGGAGGCGTCTCGACGTAGGCCGGTTTGAGGCGGTCTAATGAAACGACCTCTTCGCGACCATTCAAAACGATGGTGGCGGACTTCTGCGTCTTGTGGAGGACACGGTACGGTCCGTCGTAGGATGGTGTAAGAGGCGCCTTTACAGCGTCTCGTCTGAGGAACACGTGGGACGAAGACGCAAGGTCCGGGTGCACAAAGATGCTGTGGTCGGATGATCGAGGCGGTACGGGGCGCAGTTGCTGAATGCAGTCCTGCAGGCGTTGGAGGTACTGTAGCGGCTGGGGCGAGGGGGTCGAAGGAACGAACAAGTCTCCAGGAAGCCGCAGGGGTGCGCCGTAGACGAGTTCGGCCGCTGAACAGCCAAGCTCCCGACGAAGGACGGCACGTAAGCCGAGAAGCACCATAGGAAGGTGGTCGACCCAGTGGTTGCGATCAAGGCGCGCAGTGAGGGCAGCCTTGAGCTGGCGATGGAGCCGCTCAACCATGCCGTTGGCACAGGGATGGTATGCAGTGGTGCGGCAGTGCTTAGTGCCAAGCAGGCGGCTGAGCGAAGTGAAGAGTGTGCAGTCGAATTGCCGGCCGCGATCAGTTGTCACAATATTGGGGCAGCCGAAGCGGGAAACCCATGCTGAAACGAAAGCTTTGGCGACCGTTTCCGCAGTGATGTCCGGAATGGGCACGGCTTCGGGCCAACGTGTGAAGCGGTCGATCATTGTTAGAATGTAGCGGCAGTCGTGAGAGTGAGGAAGTGGTCCAACCAAATCGAGATGGACGTGGCTCAAAGCGGCAGCCAAGGTGGCAAGAACGACTGCGTGGGAGTCTTCGTGTGGCGGGTCACTTTGGTGGTCTGGCATGCAAGGCACGAGCGTGCCCACTGGCGAACATCGGTGTTAATGCTTGGCCAGACATACCACTGTGTAACGAGGCGCTGCGTGGCTCGGATGCTGGGATGACAGATGTCATGAAGTGATTCGAACACCGCACGACGGAAGGCAGCCAGAACGAAGGGTCGAGGTGCCGCCGCTGACATGTCGCACCAGAGGGAACCAGGCACAAACGGGTGAGGAACGAGTTGTAGACGGAGGGAACGGGGATGGTCACGCAGCGCTTGCAACTCAGGGTCTGCCATCTGCGCACGAGCTAGACCTTCCCAATCCACAGTCGATGTAGAAGTGCCAAGGGAGGTGATGCGTGAAAGTGCATCAGCTGCCTCGTTGTCGGTGCCTTTGACGGGCCGGATATCCGTTGTGAACTCCGATATATAAGCCAGTTGACGAAGTTCACGTGCGACGTCCTTGGAAGATTTTCTCCGGAAGACATACACGAGAGGCTTATGATCCGTGAGAACATAAAATGGCTGGCCCTCCAAGAAGTGTCGGAAGTGCTGGATGGTGGTGTAGATGGCGAGCAGCTCGCGGCCAAAAACGCTGTAGCGAGTCTCGGCAGGTTGGAGCTTTCGAGAGAAAAAAAAAAAACCAGTGGGCGCCACTCGGAGTTGATTTTCTGCTGGAGAACAGCGCCGATGGCCACACTGGAAGCATCCATCATGATGCGGGTTGGCACGTTAGTTCTCGGGTGGATGAGAATTACTGCATCGGCGACGGCTTGTTTAGCAGCCCTGAAAGCAGCTTCAGCTTCGGGAGACCAGGAAATTGCGGATGAGGAGCCCTTGGTCGTGCGAAGAAGGTCAGTCAGTGGCTGTAGAAGCTCAGCGCAGTGCGGAATAAAACGTCGGGAGAAATTCACTAGGCCGAGGAACTCACGCAGCTGGCGTAGGGTAGTGGGTGCTGGGAAGTCTTTCACGGCCTGGACGTGAGAGGGCAAAGGACGAATTCCCAGCGCCGAGATGTGGTGTCCCAGGAACTCGAGCTCGGAAGACCCAAATACGCATTTCTGGGGGTTTACAACCAGGCCAAATTGTTGAAGGCGTTGAAAGAGTTCCCGGAGGTGACGCTCGTGATCTTGTGGATTGGGACTCGCGACGAGGATGTCGTCGATGTAGGCAAATACAGCCGGGAGGCCACGCGTTACCTCGGCGATGAATCGCTGGAACGTTTGAGCTGCGTTGCGTAACCCAAAGGGCATGCGCACATACTCAAACAGGCCGAAGGGTGTAGTAATGGCTGTCTTCGGGATATCGGCAGGCTCAACGGGGATTTGGTGATAGGCCTTGACAAGGTCCACTTTACTAAAGATTTTGCATCCTTCCAAATGGCCTGTGAAATCTTGGATGTGTGGAAGGGGATAGCTATCGTAGGACCGTGTGAGCGTTGAGCGCCCGGTAGTCACCGCACGGACGCCAGTCACCCGGTTCTTTCTTGGGCACCAGATGCAGTGGGGAGGCCCAACTGCTGGAGGAAGGGCGAATAATACCTAGCTGGAGCATGTGCTCGAATTCCCGTTTAGCAATGGCCAGACGCTCACCGAAGAGGCGGCGTGGACGAGCTGCGACGGGTGGACCACGCGTGACAATATGGTGGGTGACGCTGTGCTTGGGTGGCTGATTTAAATTGCAGGGCCTCGTCACTTCAGGGAAATCTTCGAGGATTCGAGCGTACGGGCATGAAGGGATCAGCGTGCGGATGCCAGTGGGAGCGACAGCCGACAGAACGCCAGCGATGGAGAGGCGCGTCTTGCTGTCAATCAGGCGATGGCGGCGCATGCTGACGTCGAGGTCGAAATGGGTCAGGAAGTCGGAGCCGAGGATAGGCTGATGAACGTCGGCCACGATGAAGACCCACCGGAACGAGCGCCGCAGGCCAAGGTCGAGAGTGAGGGACCGCAGACCATACGTGGCGATGGAGGTAGAGTTTGCCGCGCGGAGCGTAGGTCCAGGTGACTTAGAAACGCGGTCACGCTTGGAGGACGGCAGTACACTGACCTCGGCACCCGTGTCTACAAGGAACCGCAGGCCGGAAATGCGATCCGTGACTATGAAAAGGCGGCCGGGTTGTAAGGCGAGGTCACATGCCGCCGTCAGTGATCTCGCGGTGCGTTTCCCGACCATTCGCATGGGGACTTGCACCGACGGGCGCGGTGCTGGAAAGTGCGATGGTACCAGCAGATAGGCGAGCGTCGAGGACTGCGCGAGCGGCGACTGGTCGGGGAAGAGGGACGGCGGCTGGGACATGAGGTAGAGCCGCGCTGGTCATGGGAGGACGTCCTGAAGGGCGTCGATGGAAACGGCGAGCTGGTCGATCCGGGACTCTAAGTGGGCTATGATTGAGGACTGTGGCGGTGAAGAGAGGGCGGCGACTGAAGGAGAAGTCGCGTCGTGGACTCGATCAGCGAGCTGGGCGAGGCGGTCGAGGGTCAAGTCCTCTGTAGCAGCCAAGACAAGGCGGGTGGACTGTGGTAAGCGCTGCAAGAAGAGCTCCCTCAACAGCGCACCGTTCGGGTCGACCTTGCTTGTGCCCAGGAGCTGTCGCATGCTGTTGAGCAGCTGGGAAGGCCGGCGATCTCCAAGGTCCTCGGATGTGAGCAGGTGCTGGAGGCGCGCGCTCTCGGACGCCGTGGTGCGTTCTAAAATACTCTGCTTCAGTTGCTGGTACGGGGCATCACTCAAAGGTGCAGCGATAACGTCTGCCACTTCTTGAGCTACCTCAGGAGACAGGTTGCAAAGTAAGTGGCGAAACCGCGAAATCTCCGAGGTGATGTGTTGCAGATCGAAGATGGCTTCGACCTGGGCGAACCAAACCTGCGGGTTCTTGCGGCAGAACGTGGGCAGGTGGAGCTGTAGAGCTGCGACGTCCCGTGGGCGCGAGGTAGCGTCAGGCGGGAGGTTGCCTGAGGGCGGGAGGTTGCTGGGGTCGGTCATCTCTTAGGCCGGAGTCACCACTGTCGGGAACCGAGGGGTCGCAGCGGAGCGCCAGAACAAGGAGACCAGCTCGGCAGGCTTTTAGAACCGGCTGGCGCGTGCCGTGCTAGCGCCGTTAGCACGCGCCGCCCAACTTTATTGTCGTCGTCATTCGCAGCCTGCCCCAAAACGCTGGCCAAGAGCGCCGACCTAAGCGTCCCCGCTTAGCAGCGTCGGTGGGCGCTACAACATGCTGAATGACCAGCTGAGCCGTCCACGACACAGAAGGCTGGACGTGGTGCGCGGTTGGCTTATGCACGGAGACGGAAGAAAGCAGAGTCGTAATCTTTCTCAACTTGCGACAGAGTTCACTACTGAGCACAGAGACATCAGCTCCGGTATCAACTCGAGCTTGTACAGCGATACCCTCAATATACACGTTGATTTAGTTAGCTGGAGAAAACCGAGGTCTTGAAATTTGCGACATGTGCGCAGTTTTTGCCTCCGGAACTGCGACGGTCAGTTTTCCGCTTGGACGCGCTGGGGTCGACGGAACATAGGGGAAAGTGAACGGCGACGCGGGGATGGCGACCGGCATGTGCCAAAGGTGCGTTGACACGACGAGATGGAATC
Source organism: Dermacentor silvarum (assembly GCF_013339745.2). Lineage (NCBI taxonomy): Eukaryota > Metazoa > Arthropoda > Arachnida > Ixodida > Ixodidae > Dermacentor > Dermacentor silvarum. The sequence continues at coordinate 59,152,015 of NC_051164.1, forward strand.
AGGTGCTAAACTAGACAAAACCGGGCATGGTGGTGGCTCAGAGTGAGTGTAGCCTTGAAAGCGGTCGCTATTACGTATAAGGAAGTCGCGGCGATGGCAAAAGCGTGCTTCATGGCCAGGAAGATGGCAGAAATAACAGACTGACCCATTGCTGCAGTGCGCCAAGGGTTTGCTGGCATTGGGGTGGGACGCAGGCGCGGAGCCGGAGATACAGGTGGCCGCGCCACGTAGAAGGCGTTGGGTGGTTGCTCGGGATCCGTGGCGAATGAAGCTCTAGGTTTCGCTTCGATATATGCGTAGGTCAGAGGTGCGGAGACAGGCGTGTAAGACTACACGCGTACGTGTAGTCTTACCTTTAGGCATTAGGGACTGGGCAGCGCCTCGGAAATTTTCTGTTGGATTACTTGTCGAAGCACTGGGGCGAGCGATTGCGTAGGCTCCGGATTGACGGGCACAAAGGACAATTGGCGTGCCACTTCATTCGCGAAGTGTGGAAGTGTGGTCATCAGAAACATCCCCAACTGCGTGAGCCGAAATGCTTGCCGTGTCAAAATTAGAATGCCGCGTGGAAATGCGCTGTTTTTGCAGCTTTTCGTAAATTTGGTAGAGCTGAATGACGTCGGCGACCATTTGAGGGTTATTGGAAACGAGCGTGTGGAAGGCGTCGTCCTTTGTCCTCAACCCCCTTCATTATGGGCCTGATATTTGTTCAGCTTCCGACATGGCGGGGATGATGCGGCGGCAGAGGTCGACAACATCTTCAATGTACGACGTAAAGTTTTCGCCTGATTGCTGGGCGCGACCACGCAAGCGCTGTTCTGGGCGGGGCTTGCGCACAGCGGGTCGGCCCAATACCTCCGCGAAGCACGTCTTAAAAGACGACCAGTTGGCAATGTCAACTTCGTGGTTGGGAAACCATAGATGGACCACATCGCTCAAGTAAAAGATGACGTTGTTTAGTATGGCGGCGTCATCCCACTTGTCTACACTCACTCAATCGTAGGAGGACAGCCAGTCCTCCACGTCGAGGTCTTTGGTGCCACTGAATATAACAGGGTCCCGCTGTGTGGGAACGCTGGAACAAATGACAGCCGGGAGTGAGGTAGCCTCTTGTGTTGATGCCTCGGTAGGCATAGTAGAGGCTGGAGGTAGAGTTTGAGTAGGAAGTTCCAGGGTGAAGAGCAAAACCAGCAACTCCACCAAATGCAGGCACACGTTTAGGTGTAGTCGTGATTTATTTCAGCGATCAAGGGAAACGAAAGCACTCCGATTAACGGCCAAGCAGAGTGCATCAACAACAGTCTTCTTTTTCGTCTTTTGCTGGGGTTAGAATATACCACTACACATAAAATAACTGGAACGTCCTTGTATTTGGTCCCACACATTGTGAAACAATATCTTGAAACTGGTGTCATCCTGGCGATTCATTTTTAGTGGATACGTCTTGCAAACTCACCGCCTAGAATTCGTAGATTCCAATATGCACCGTAAGTAATTGATTACGAAATAAACTACATAAATGTTGTTGATTAATTGAATAACTGTTTTGATTTCTCGTGCTTGTAATTTGCGCCTCATCAAATAATCCAGTTCAAGGACAAGAATTAAGCTGTCCGCCACAGTCGACATTTAAGAATTCCCTAAAACTTAAAAATGACCACCCTGTATATAAGGCGCAATTCGCTGGGCTGAAGAACTTTACCAGACCTAGGTAAACTAGAAGAAGGCGTTTATAAAAAATCATCATCATCAGCCTATATTTATGTCCCTGCAGGACGAAGGCCTCTCCCTGGGATCTCCAATTACCCCTGTCTTGCGCTAGCTGATTCCAACTTGCGCCTGCAAATTTCCTAACTTCAACACCCCACCTAGTTTTTTGCCGTCCTCGACGGCACTTACCTTCTCTTGGTATCCATTCTGTAACTCTAATGGTCCACCGGTTATCTACACTACGCCTTACATGGCCTGCCTAGCTCTATTTCTTCCGCTTAATGTCAAGTAGAATATCGCCTATCCCCCTTTGTTCTCTGATCCACACCAGCTCTCTTCCTGTCTCTTAACGTTAGTCCTAAGATTTTTCGTTCCATCGCTCTTTGTGCGGTCCTTAACTTGTTCTCGAGCTTCTTTCTTAACCTCTAAGTTTCTGCCCCATATGTTAGCACCGGTAGAATGCAATGATTGTACACTTTTCTTTTCAACGACAGTGGTAAGCTCCCAGTCAGGATTTTGTAATGCCTACCTAATGCCCTCCAATCCAATTTTAGTCCTCTGTAAATTTCTTTCTCATGATCAGAGTACCCTGTGAGTAATTGACCTAGATTAACGTACTCCTTTATAGACTCTAGAGGCTGACTGGCGATCCTGAATTATTGTTCCCTTGCCAGGATATTGAACATAAAAAATGAATACAACTGAAACCGAGTCCCCAAGTTCCCCGAAGATGTTCGAAATAAAATCTATAGCTGATTCTTGAGCCATTAGAGAGATCCCTCAGGTTCGCAGCAGTTTACATCAAGGCCGTTAGAAAGCTTGAGAAGGATGTTCGCCAGCTGTAGCGCTCCTTTTCACATCTACAAAATTCATTGCAAACTTGACAATGTATTCCCGGGCTTAGAAATTTTCAACACGCTTAATAAAGCTCTGAATATACGTAAATTCTCTACTCGGTCAAAACTTTAGCTTTATACATCTTCTCACTGCCTGTAACGATTGTCGGAAAATTAAAAGCCCGCACTCCCACGCACAGCGAAGGATGAAAGAGTGAAAGCGGAGCACAGCGGGAGATGGAAGACGGCGATAGCGAGGAGAGCGCGAGGAGGTGAGCGGGACAGGAGGCTACCGTGACAGCACGAGGCGGAAAGCCGAAGCAGAGAGTATAGTATAATGGTGAGGAGGAAAGCAGAGTGCCACACGAGAATACGAGATGGAGCCATAGTATATTAGAGTGCTGCTCTTAGGCACCCGTTCCTAGATTGAGCGTCGCCTGTTACTCTGCGTAACCGCGCGAACATGCTCGTGCCACTGCTCGCGCATTTGTCGTCGTCTTCTTCCCCTGCTGGCTCCGATGCCGCTCATTATGTAATCGTTTCCATTCTGCTCATCCCTGTTTGATGCGTTCGGTCTCAAATTCACTGTTTGCTCCAACGGCACTGCTACGTGACATCTGGTGGAGGTGCTTTTACGTCCTTGTACCAGACCAACCCGTCTAGCCATGAGCCAAGCCCACACCGTCAAGAAGACATCACAGCCTACCCCGCACCTCCACCAGATGTCACGTAGCAGTGACGTTGAAGAAAGTAGTGCTAAAACTGTGAATGACAAAGCTGATTATATATTGGGCGATCATGCGCCCAGCAAGGAAACCAACTCACTTTACAACAAGAACGGCGAGCACAATCGTCGGTCGTCGATAAAACTGATCAGCGGCGAAACGTGTCGGCTTTTATACATGAGTCATCGAAGGTTCCAAAGTAATCCCTGGTGCCCGCGTGTCTTCCAGAAAGTACTAGGACAATTCGCGCCGCTCATACAGTCAGATTATATAGGCGTCGGTGACCACAGACGACGGATAGAAGCATCGATAACGTTCGAGAAACTTCCGATACATGCAGGCGCGTCCTGGGCCGGTATTTTTTAGCGATGACTTTAAAGTAATAATGCCTTTTCGCGCTTATCGCGCTTTGTCAGTGGTCAGAGCGACGGTCCGCTCGCGTTATCAACGGGATCAGCCGGCCGTGAGCGGTGGATGATAAGACTAGTATAGAATAAGTCCTATAAGGCATCGCTACAAAATCTGGCCCTGCGCCGAGCGATAACGTTTACCATTTGTTAGCCGGTAAAAGATAAACAAGTACACGTGCCAATATATCGCGTAATGAAAACACGTATACAGCTGCGTTCAAATTTCGCATTAGGGAGTATCGTAATCATTGGATATCTTTTTCTGCGGGCTCACCACCGCGGGAAATTTCGCGGACGTCCAACAAAAAATGAAGAACCACAATACAATGGCTACCTGTTCTGAATGATCTTGCACTAAAGTGTTCGCAATAATCCTACACTAAATAAAGAGTGTTAGTCATATGTGAAACATAGGTAAGTGCCACTTTCTCCGTAAAGTGTATCATTTTGGCGTTTTGTGTGCGTGATGTAACTGGCACGTACAAAGAAAAGTGGGCAAGTTTGCACTCGGTCGTGCAAAGCTTAGGCACAGCGAAAGTCTGAATCCTCACGTCTTACTGGCTGCTACTGCTATAGGTACTAACTTGGTTGCCCCCTGCTAGATCCCCTTAACTTGGTTTAACTTAACTACTCATGTAGGGAACGTATTCTCGAGCGGTCATTTTCGCAGGTACCTCGAGCAGCGTGAATAAGTGCTGGGCTTACTGACGCCTCTAAACGACTGCTTGCTAAGGCACCTGCCTAATTACAATGCAGTTTCAACTGTGCAGGACCTAACACTTAACGTTCGCCTTAATTCGTTGCTAAAAGCCGCACCGAGGTCATTTAGTAGTGAAGTTTGTCCTGCATTTATCCTACCTAAATCTCATTGAGAAATGGCATCGCTGTGCAGAGAAATCGGAAGCGCACGGAGCAGCTCAATTTCCTTTTCTTTGTCATTAAGTATTCTACGGAAGTAGCCCTTTGCAATAACAATTTCATTCTTTTGATCTCCTGATAAGATACTGCCCACAGTTTAACAGAAAGTGAACCGCTGTGCTCGGCGAACAATCTGGCGCTATGCGCAACCAAGAGTAGGCGCTTACTTGCAGGGGTGCAACAGCCCATATTGTCACGTAGTATAGTGACGGTGAAGCAAACAGTCGTAAAACTGTGTATGACGAAACTGGTTGTTTAATGGGCGAACCTGTGCCCACAAAAGCAAGCTACACTCAAAGCACAACGATAGCGGCGAACACAGTCGGCGATCGTCGAAAACGCCTCCGTTCCATTTTGGAACGCGTACAAGATCGCGCCCCTGATCAGCGGCGAAACACGTCGGCTTTTATACCTGAGTCATCGAAGGTTCCAGATTAATCCCTGATTCCCGCGGGTCTTCCAGAAAGTTCTAGACAATTCGCGTCTGTCACACAATCAGATAACATAAGCGTCGGTGAAAACAGGCAACGGAAAGAAGCATCGATAACGTTCTAGAAACTTCCGATACAGGCGCGTCCTTCGCCGAGCGATAACGTTTAACATTTGTTAGCCGGTGGACAGCGGCCACCGGTGAAAGATAAACATGTATACGTGTCAATACCCTCCCCTTAAAAATCATCGTCCCGATGCTACAAACACGAAAGCGAAAACAAAACCACGCGTACAGAAAGGGACAAAAATAACAAAGCAACAAAGGACCTAAGTTCGTCAGCGGGCGTAGAAAGGCTTAAGACGCACCACGTGGATGACTTCAGGTCGCTCGCGGCGCCGCTGTGATTGCGAAACACCGTCTGGCACGACCTCATAGTCCAGTGCGCCAATACGTCGGATGATCTTATATGGTCCGAAATAGCGACGTAAGAGTTTCTCGCTAAGTACTCGTCGGCGTATCGGAGTCCAGACCCAAACATGGTCTCCGGGCTGGTACCCGACGTAGCGTCGTCGAAGATTGTATACTGTCGGCTGTCGGTCCTCTGCTGGTTCTTGATGCGCAGGCAGGCGAGCTGTCGACTTTCTTCGGCACGCTGCAAATAGGTGGCAACGTCGAGATTTTCTTCGTCGGAGACATCCAGTAGCATGGCGTCAAGCGTCGTTGCCGGTTTCCTTCCGTAGACCAGGTTGAACGGTGCCGTGTGCGTCGTTTCTTGCACGGCCGGGTTGTATACGAAGGTCACGTACGGAAGGATGGCATCCCACGTCTTGTGTTCGACGTCGACGTACATTGCCAGCATGTCGGCGATGGTCTCATTTAGGCGCTCGCGGAGGCCATTCGTCTGCGGGTGATAGGCGGTGGTCCGGCGATGGCTTATCTGGCTGTAGCGCAGGATGGCTTAAGTTAGTTCATCCGTGAAGGCCGTACCTCTGTCGGTGATGAGGACTTCTTGGGCACCGTGACGCAGCAGGATGTTCTCAACGAAGAATCGGGCTACCTCGGAAGCACTGCCTTTGGGCAAGGCTTTTGTTTCGGCGTAGCGGGTGAAATAGTCCGTAGCTACGACGATCCATTTATTCCCGGACGTCGACGTCGGAAAAGGCCCCAGTAAGTCCATCCCGATCTGCTGGAACGGTCGGCGAGGTGGCTCAATTGGCTGTAGAAGTCCGGCTGGCCTTGTCGGCGGTGTTTTGCGTCGCTGACAGTCTCGGCATGTCCTTACGTAATGGGTGACGTCGGCAGAGAGGCGAGGCCAGTAGTATTTTTCTTGTTTTTCTATTTTTCGTTGGATGACGCTGCTCGGACCTGGTTTGAAAACAGGCAACGGAAAGAAGCATCGATAACGTTCTAGAAACTTCCGATACAGGCGCGTCCTGCGCCGAGCGATAACGTTTAACATTTGTTAGCCGGTGGAAAGCGGCCACCGGTGTAAGATAAACATGTATACGTGTCAATATGTTTGCATCTGGTGATAAGTGGGACCACTGGCACTTTGTTGCGAATGCGTGGTGTTTAATTTCAGGCAAATATTAAAAAGCGGAGCCTACCGAAGTGTTGAGGCGAACGGCGAAGAAGAAGAAATCTGGACCGAGACCGCTCGGCAGTGCACAGCGGACGCATTTCGCGCGGGTGAAATGCAAAACACTCGTTTATTTAAATTTAGGCGCATTTTAAATGATCCCAGGTGGTCAAAATTAATCATGAGTCCCCCACTACGTCGTGCCTCATAATCGTATTTTTTTTTTTTTACTGAGACCGCCGCAAGGTCCATGTTATGAGCGTTTTTTTTTCGCTCCGGGCGCTCATTTCATGGGAGAAGACGCGCTCAGGCAGTTATTTAGGCATGTGGAATGTTAAAAATCCTTACATGAAAGTATAGCGATGGTTGCGGAAGTTGAGAAAGCTAGAATACCGAGGCTGCCCCACACAAAACCAGAGCGGTAGCGGTGTTCGCATGCCCTCTCATAAAGTCCCTTGATGTAGGAAAGTACCGCCACTCTTTGTACTCTGCCGCCGGCGCGCGACCTCCTCGCCTCCTCCTCGCCCCTCGCGAGTCCCCTCCGCGGCAGACGGTCTTGCACCCGTTTTCCTGCACGATGATTGGTCTCCCTGCCGTTGCCCTTGGAAACGAACGGAGCTTGCGTTTTGCTTGTGTTTTGCTTTTTCGTTCGCGCCATTTTGCGCCTCAGCTCGGCTGGCTCGGCGTATAGAGAACGTCGCACGCTAACATTGCACGCTGTTTCGTGCACTGCTGGCGTTATGCCGTGCTGCTGCGTATATAACTGCTGCAAGAAGCGTGATGATGGCTATGCAGTTTTTACGATAGCGCAAGAAGCAGTGGTTGCACAACATTGGCCGGAAGAACTTTGTTCCGACAAGCAACAGTGTTGTGTTAAGGTAAGGCGCCTTTCTTATTGCTCGTATCAAAGCATCTCCTAATGTTGCATTTTTTCAATTCTTCCGGCGTGCTCATTAGCGTTTTTGCTGCGGTAATTTGTACGTTGCATAAAAATGGGGTTCTCCTTAGAATGCTGAATATTCTGCTGGGACTCCATCACCTCGCACGTCGTCAACTCTTATTCAATCGGAAATGAAGCACTATAGATTCTGCTTTCCACTGAACAAATATACCCGAAGATACAGCCTCTCGATCGCACTTTTCGTGATTGTTAGGATCCGTTGCCTGTTTTACTGAAAATAGAAATAGCAGCTTGTAGAGGAGCTATTCACAGCTTACTTCGATGTGCGTGTCAGTCACTTAAATACAATGAATGCAGGGCCCCCAAAAATAGTGGCAAGTATACCCGCGGTATTTCAGGTGATGAGCGCCAGCTAGTGAACATTTTAAGGCGAGACCCTTAGATGGACATGTTTCAAGGTGATCGTTTGAGGTACAGAAAGTAACGTGACCTAATGAAGGCAGAAGCGAGTGAAATCATGTCCAGCCGTGTAAATAAATTATTCTTTTGCCTAAAAATATAGATTGCCTTCTCCGCGCCCATAGGTATACCGAGTATGTTTTAAGCTTCATTGACACCGACGCCTCAAGAATAATCTTCAAATACCTTTCCTCAGATTCTGTTATTGTGGGTGATGAGTGGCTGCTGGCACCGCTTCATCGCACTGAAATTGCGCAACCATCCTATTCAATGCAGAAACCACAGCGCAAAAGCTACTTTGACATTGAGACAAACACATGGACGGACGATGCTCTCGCCAGTAATTCATTATAAGAAGGCACACTGAATATAATACCTGCGGTGCACATGCGCGCACATGTAAGAAAACACTGCCAAACATAGAGCGATCTGCCACAAGCAATGCTAGATCAGATGCAAAAAGTAAAGCAGCGTATCATGTATCAGAAAAAGTAACTGGAGTATAGAACTCACCTCAAAGCTCCTTTTAGATCAGTGTGTGTCATTCATACGGCTTTAAGATGAAACCAAGCTCCTCATAAACGTTGCCTTCAGCATTCTCCATGCTGTTATCACCATTTTTCAAAATATTCTACGCCACTGGGGCGCGCAACTGGCCCAAAATAATGCGCCTCCATCGAATTCTGCGGCCCGTCCGCGGGAGCCCAGGCGCAATAGCATACCGTGCGCAGCGCGCGCAGCCGGCGGGCGAGGAGAATTGAGGAGGAAAGCGCGCGCGCGGAGGAGAGTGTCGCTACTTTGAAGATCAAGGGGCTTTACCCTCTCATGCACGGTTGCGCCTCTAGCGGCGGGCGCTGGCTCTATATGAAATTCAGGCGGCACTTTCGTGACCAGAAAAAAAAAAAAAAAAAAAAAAAAGAAAAAAAAAAACATGTAATGACTCTGGTCGGGCGAAGCGAGCGCGCACCTGCGCCGGCACTTACTAGGCAACGCGACGTGACGTCATCGCTACCGCTTCGGCGCAAGCGCGGCTAGGCAACGCGGGCGGTGACGGCAGCAGCTCTGCGCGTTGCCTCGTTGGTGCTGCTACAATTTCTTTCTCTGTCTGTCTCGCTCTTATTTTCTCTTTCCGTCTTCCGTGCATTGCGCGCGTCCCGCGCATGCTCACCTTCCCTCTCCTTAACGTCCCATATGAAGGCAACATGTGCACGGCACGGAGAGGAGGCGAGGCACACACCGCTCTGCAAGGTTTTGCTATGCAACGCAGTGACGTCATAGCTCGGCGAGGTTTTGGGACAGCAGGCATGACTTCTTGCGGTTAGCTAAAACAGTTTCGCTGTTACAAAGTGTCCTTGGCCTGATGGTTAGAGTAACGGATTGTGAGCTGGAGGTCCTTTGTGCAAATCTGGCCGACGGAGAATTTGATTTGCATTTATAACTGAAATATATTCGGAACATCACGGTGATGACCATGCCGACGGCAAAATTTTGTTCTGGCTGATCCATTTAAGTGTTATCGCAACAAAAAAAATTCAATTTATCACACCAACCAGAGGACGATCAGATAAACTTGCTACAATTGAAAATGACGCATAGGAAATTTTTTTTCCTCTGTTGCCGCGGTCAACTTTTTACGCCGTTTTTTTTCTTACTGAAAATCCTCTGCGTTTTATGTGTCATCTCCTTTATGGTTCTGAAGAGCCCTGCAGTATTTGTAAATGAATGAATGAATGAATGAATGAATGAATGAATGAATGAATGTAGGTTGACGCGTAGGATTGTTCTTGAAGGTTCCGCATTATATATATTGCACTTTTACACCGTTTTATCCCATGCTGCCGTTTGTCTGTTATTCGAAGGTTACTCCAAGATGCTTGCTGATGGACAAGTGAAACGCTGTACCGTTAACCGTGTTCGCGTGCATGTTTGCCATTACAACCCTCTGGTATTTGCGAACGACTGAAAGAGGACCCTACTTTACTGTGTATATGTCGTCTGAATGTCGCCACGACTCTTGAAGCGAATATTCTTGAAATGTCGATCACGTTATCTCCCTCTATATGTATGTGTATATAAAGGTTGGCGTAAGTAGAAAACCTCCCCAGTACAGTTCTTATAATTTTACCTTTTCCTTTTTAGTTAGGTGCGGTCAATTTCAGTCAAATATTTGATGGTAGCATTTCAGTATTTCACCTGCGTAAACTTTCTCAAAGCAAAGGTAGCCTGATTGCAAAGCCAGGTCGTCAAGTCGGCCTTTTGGTGATGACAGTCTCGACCATCTGGTGTGAGGAACTGACAGAATACACCTTCGCCCTTGACATTGACGATGCAGAATTATTTTCCGTGGTGTTTATGCCTGAACTGTTTTCGTTCGATGAGCTCAGACTAGCTAATAGCACAGACGACAACATTCTATTCGCAATACTTGAACAATAAGTGTTATAGCGAGATCTAGTCGCAATCGTCAATATGATTTATGCAATATTGCTTGCGACGTGTCGCGTAAATAATTTAACTCCACAATAAATATCCTTAGCACTTCTTCGTTACTTCGACTTGAACAAGTTTCTACGTGACGTCATTTGCAATTATAGTTCCACGTGGTTCTGTATAATTTTTATAACACCTTAACGAATTTCAATCAGGACATTTATTATTAATTAAAGAATTGCTTGCTCTGGAAACCATATTCAATATACAGCGCAGTGTATTTATGTATCCTCTGTACGTAAATATAGTGTGCATCTTCAATCACCATGTTCTTTGTTAATGTGCTGCTTATTTCTCAAGAAAGATATTGTGCAATAGGCATTATTCGTGCACAAATTATGTATTTTAATTCATTGCGATTTTCTTTTAAATGTTGTGCTGTTAACTATAGTCACCATTATGATTTGATTATTTCGAGTTTATAGCTACCACCCCTTACATACACCGTTACGCCTACCCCGAACACGCCTTAAGCGCCTTCTTGTGTCTCCTGTGGAGGTTGCTGGCGATATCTGACTGTGGTTGCCTGAATGGTGCTACCTTAATACTTTTACTTCCAATGCACTAGATGTTTGCTGCTTGGTTCGAGTGTATAGGTAAATTAAAGCCATTGGATGTGTGTTCGCTGTTCGGGTTTAGCCTGACGGCGGCGGTACTCATTAGCGTAGAAGCTGTGCATGCAGTTTCATATATTTGCACTTGCTACTGTGTTCAACGCGTACAACTTTCATTGTAATTGTGCTGCTGCCAGGAGCGATATAAATGAGAGTGACGGTGTTGCACTTCGAGGGACGACGCCTTGAATGTCGCAAACTCACCCCTGTCGGCCATCACGTTCATTGCGATAGGAATTATATCGAAATTAAAGGCGCATTCCTGCCGTTGTAATCGGCGTCTGCGTGATGTTCCGCATAAAATGCATCGCCGCCGCGCGCCGTATGCTGTATGTGCAAGTGAATGCGTGCGTGGGGGCTCAGTGTCGCGCGCGCAAGGTAGGGAAGCGGGGAGGAAGGACGTCTTCTTCCATCGCGTGCAAGGCACCAGGGGGAGGGCGTTCTGCTCCGGCGGCAGCTGCGGATGGCGCTGCTGCACGGTCGTTATCTTGAAAGCGATCTGCGATGGGAACAGAGTGCGCCCAGTGCTGATAGCGTCGTGTGCGCTGTGTTCTCGCTGCTTAGTTCGCGTTGCAGGGAGAGGCAGCACGAATTCGCTCGCGGCTGCTGCCGCGCTTTCTAACTTCGGCGTTTTAACAGTGAGTGTACGCGGTCATCGCGTGAGATGTGGCAACGTTTGCATGCGCGTCCGTGACACTGTGCTTATCAATGTAATGGTTAGGCCAATCTTTATAAGGTTATACGGCCAATGAAACTTCTGTGCTTGCTTCGTATAGCTTTCTACTAATTTGCAATCACAATCGACGCCTAATCTATCGGGCGAAATTTGCGACTTTTCTACCACCATCCAGAAATGAGTATTTCCGGAGAGGGGCAACGGAACCAAGTAAATTCAGCCCTTTCTATTGCAGTCATCTGTGAGCTCTAAAAGGGAACATACACTGTCAGGGAAATCAGAACTTCCTTCAGTGGGGTTGAAAACGGTGAGATAAGCGTTTTTTCTCAGCGGATTAATAAGCAGGTGGCCTCGGTTTAGGCCATCTATGTAAGCATACTTTACACTGGATATGATGCTTGCCACAGGATTTCGTGAGACCAGGTTATTGCCCTCCCATTGTTCGTCTCTTGTCCCCTTATACGCGCGCCCGTTATTGCGTGTTGATGTCTCAACTTAAATGATCACAGAAAGTGGGCTCAATTTATACACTGACCTGAAGATACGAGACACATTTATATGTCGAAATTGTCTGATTTTAATTTGTTATCTTGGTTTTCCGGTGATTCTACCTTTTCTTTGCATTTTTTATTTATTTATTTATTTATTTATTTATTTATTTATTTATTTATTTATTTATTTATTTATTTATTTATTTATTTATTTATTTATTTATAGAATACGGCCGGCAACCTTCTGGCCGCCAAGGCAGAAGTGGTTACAGTGAGGTATAGGTTACATATTGTTACGAACCATCGCCGCGTTATGACGACAAAGAAACAATGAAATGCACAATCACCAATAAAAATATTACAAGGAGCAATCAACACTGATTAGCATATCACTTCCTCAGTAAAAAAGCACGCCCAGCAATCACAAGAAGGGAACAACGGTTGCTAAAGAAAGATTCAAACGTTGTCAGGCTACCCACGTCATTCGGCAGCCCGTTCCAATCAGCAAAGGTCCTTGGGGAAAAGGCGCCCTTGTACGCATTTGTTCCACATTGGGGTACTAAAATGACCTTTTGTTTCGTCCGGGTGGGTCGTGTCGTGTTAAATTGCATGTATACCTGGAAATCTTGCTTTATCTGCCTGTTAACGATGTTGAACGTCATCTTGAGGTGGTGCAACTTCCGCCGTTATTCGAGTGTGCAAAGACGGGACCGCATATAAACACCTGCTACTGACATGTCCTATACCACACTCATTGTAAACAAAACGAAGCGCATTTCAGCACGATTTGAATGCACAATTTTTTTACTCAAACTGGTTCGTGGCTTACGTGCTTTCCTTAATGAGAACCCATGATATTATGCGTATGTGCTCGTTATTTATTGTGTGTGCGTTGTAAATGTTCGGTATGAAAACGTAATTGCGTCCTAACACTTAGCCACCTTGATGCTGCGCTCTGTATGAAGATGACGAGTTCCCCTCAAGCTTTGGTTACAACCTTTTTAATGGAATGGGCATTTTTTGGCTGCTTTGGGCACCTTGGGTTCATCAATTTGGCCTCTTACGCCAACGCACTTACCGAAGTTGTCTACCAGCTTGCGCCGCGACGTATGTGCTTGTGGTCATGCCACCAGTGTTGTTCCATCATCGTCATTCGAGCTTCACCAGCCGGCACTCGTCATGTCATCGTTGTGACGTCATTGTCACCATTAAGTCGTCGTCATCCCATTGTCATCATGCTTTCGTCATCACACTGTGGTCGCACAATAATCGTCTTCATTTCAGAAACGTCTTATCATTGTCATCGCGTCATTGTCATCATACCACCGTCGACTTTCCATCGACGTTATTAATTTTTCGGCAGCGGTTTCGGTACCGTTGTTGCCGGCACAATCCCAGAGCATGTGTCGTAGCGCTGCTCTGTGTCCGCACGCTTTACACGCATCAATCAGGTATAAGATCGGGTGACAGTGGCGCAAGACGGCCGGACTATAGGGTAACTGTGTGTTTGCAGTAAACGTAAGGTTACGGCCTCGTTCCGGTTTAATTTAACGTGCTGTGGCAGGAAGTTGCGTCTTTGGAGTTTGCAGTGTTGGGTGAGGTCTCCGAACGTGGTCAGGCGATCGCCGCACAGCCATTGTGATTGTTGTTGCTGCGTGCCTGTCGTAGTGTCTCGATCCGGCAGATTTTATAGAAATTTTTCTTCAGAAATACGATGTACCATTACATTGCTTCACTGCTAATCGAATTAACGTAGACAGTCATCATGAGATGGGTTCTGCAAGAAGCTTTTATTTTGCCTGGCCTTACTCGAAACTTTATTGCGAAACAAACGCAACTCATTTAAATTCAACTCAAACAGAGCGATATGGCAACCATGTATGCGCAGGTCGTGGGGACCATTGCTCTATGGGCTGCAAGACGAGCTACGCCTGCGACACAGAGACGGACCAATGCGAGAGCTATCGCCACGCTGAGGCACAAGGGCAAGATACCGCGGGTTCCCGAATGGCTGCACCGGAGAGGCGGCAACAAGGTCGTCACCGCTGGCGCTGATATCTTACCCACGCCGTGTGCTCGATCCGTACGGACAGAATACCGAACGTCAAATACATGCACTGCTCAACCTTCACCCACGGTGCCCCCACGGGTTTGACGCGAGTAGGTTGCTGCTCCGGGACGTTTGAGCACGCTAGTGTCTTGCTTTAATTCCCCTATCCCTTCCTCCCTTTATGCCGGATCGTAAATAAAGTTGTTTCACTCACTCACTCACTCACTCACTCACTCACTCACTCCTCACTCACTCACTCACTCACTCACTCACTCACTCACTCACTCACTCACTCACTCACTCACTCACTTCACTCACTCACTCACTCACTCACTCACTCACTCACTCACTCACTCACTCACTCACATGCGCAATATACTCTTTCATTGGGGAGCGTTGCGTGAGAGGCTGTCTGTTCATTGGTTCGTCGAACACAGAGAGCCGGTGCCTACACTGGCAGTCGTGTGCTCAGCTGTAAGGAATAAACGCATGCGCATAAGCTACGCGTGTTCTTTTGGTTGCTTGGGCGGGCGAAGTGGCAATTAAGTTGCCGTGTGAGGAAATTGATTGGTAAACTTTGTATTCTTTGCGTTCTTTTTTATTATTTCTAGTTATTCGCGAAAGTTTACAGGACGCCTTGGCTTTTCGAAGACATACGCAATTATCGCAGGTCTTTCCCATTTAGCGCAATATAGACTGGATACAAGGACATGATCAGAACCAGCACAACGATATAGAGGACGGAAATGCACTTTATAAAACCGCGCCAGAAATCTCACCCGATGCCTTGTTTTCCTATCCATGGTCTATCATTTAAGCCCGGAAATCACTTCTTCGTTGGGACATGCCGTCTTAATTCCTACGTGTCTTTATTCCCCTTCTCGCAATGCCACGAGGATGACGACGATCTATGAGGCTTGTCGAAGAAATAATGGTGATTACAGGTCGATGTACAGAGAAGTACGACAGGTGTAAGCTACATTAAGGTATTCTACAAATATTGCAAGCGCACACATTTAGGAGGATTGGTCAAGAATGGATGAATACCCTATTGCACATACGTTAAGCAGGCTAGGTGACTGTTTCTCGCCGCTCCGTTTAGGACATGCCAATAACAATGATCATCAACATCATCTTATTAATCATCATCAGCCGGTTGAAGAGGACATCAAACTCAAGTGGTCGTTGTAGTTGGCAGCAATTCGTAGCATCTAAGTGACATTTTATCTTTCTGATACACATGACGTGGCTCTTGCCCTCCTCACCAATTTTGGGTTTGTTCAGTGCCACTAACTTCAAACTTTCAATTTTGTACCTGATGGCTAGAGCAAGTTGTGGTCAATGCAGTAAGAACATTAGTAAGAACGGTCAGTGCGCGTGATGTGCGTTCATGCGCCTACTACTTTGTCGACAGTTGCTCAGGAGCAGCAGAGTCAGCGTTCGTATGCATGGGTGCCAGGAAAAGAGAAAATGTTTCGGACTCTGTGATTTCTGACACAAGGAAGGCGACAGCAAACGTGGCAGCCTCCGCGCGCAAAAGGAACATGGAAAGTAGTCGCAAATAGTTTTACAATTGTAAGGTATGAAAATGCGTCTTACCCATGAAAAAGTGCGTTATGGCACATCTTTACTAGCAGCGCGCAGCTGATTTCGTTCACAAATGTAGTCTGGAAATGTTAGTCCAGGAAGCGGAGAAATGCAACTCAAAGCTATCGCCGACCCCAGCGTCGAAACTTTCACACGCCGTAAGGTCTCGTGGGACAACACGTGCGTATCTTCAACTTGGTTGTGCCAGAGCAAGTTTGCTTAGACCCAGTACGCAAGCAGGGAATGAATCAAAGAAAGACAGTTGCATCAAAACTGGAGAAAGAGCCAACTAAATACGTATTTGGGTTTGTTAAGGAATGCCGCGCTTGACGGCGCATATTTGTTTCGCTGAGGTAGCATTTGTTGTTTCTTTTGTGCCACTCAGATGTGAACAGACAGATGCATCTTTAGCAGTAGCACAGATCACCATATAAATACGCCAACAATGTATGTGTGCCGTACTATTTTGAGCCCTGTAGGGCAATGCGGTTGTTTCTGGGAAGTGAAAGTCCATGAGATACCCCGAGAAAAAAGTGAACCTGCGGTTTTGCTTCAGGTCTCCCGCAGTTCGGTTGGTTCGAAAAGCGACCAAGCTAAGGAGACTGGCAAACTCTCCATCACAGTAGTGTTCTAAGACGCCTTCAGTGCAAAACTAAATCTTTAAATCACTTTGAATGCTCCTTCTTCAGTCGATGCTTACATTTTTTTCCCTTTTAGGTTAATGAAGGTTTGGGCGTTCGCAATTCAATTTATCGCCTGATTTCTAGCCAGCGAAGGTGACAAAAAATTTAAGCAAATTTGTGCCGCTAAACCTAGATGACACCTTGACAGCAACAGCGAGAGTGCGCACATTTTTGTTATAAAGAAATTATAGTTTTTTCTCTAGCATTCCGACAACTGTCGCAGTCTTCAAGTTAGAAGATAAACACCAGTCGATGTCCCCGAACCAACGGAAGCTTATCGCACACAATGTTATTTATCAGTTTAAATAATTACGGGCCGAGATTGATGTGCTCTTTGTCTCATCAAAAAACGTGTGTTTTAAGCTGAATATAACGTGCCAAAAATGCGATGGTGAACGGTCTGCGGAGCAGTCATTTTTTCTTGGGTTTTACTTGCCAAAACCAGTTCTTATTATGAGGAACGCCGTAGTAGAAGGCTCCGGAATAATTTTGATCACCTGGGGTTCTTTAACGTGCATTACAACGCAAGCACACGAGCGTTTTTGCATTTGGCCTCCATCGAAATGCGGCCGCCGCGGCCGCGATTCCATGTCGCGACCTCGTTCTCAGCAGCGCAACGCCTTAGCTGACTGAGCCACCGCGGCGGGTAGCAGTCCTGCCAACCACCAAAGCCTGCTTTCCCCTAACTCGGATGAAAAATGTCCCTATATTTGAGCAAACTGAGGCTGTTCAGTTCGCTAATTTGATTTCTGTAATGATAAATGTTTCTGTTATGCAACTGACTTCAAATTTTATTGCTGAAATTTTTTTCTATGCTCGTTTTAAAAGACTCAAATATTGAAGTGCGCCACTGCAAGACAGAAATGTTGAAGATATGATCGTCTTTTTTTTGCGTGCTGTGTACGACGTAGCACCTCGAGATTTGCGCGCTTGCACGTCATTTGCAGCGCACAAAAATACGCAACTAATGTTTACCTTTCGTACAAAGTAAAGCTCGCCTTAAGACGCGAACACTATAGGACTGTGTCAAAAGTTGCACTGCCTATGGGCGGCTTCGAGTAAATTTTAGTGTACGCGTGGATAGTGAGCTGTTCAACGCCATGCCCACTTTGTCACCCTAGACGTTACGTATATGTGCCCGGTTACGCCTTGATGGGTCCATGTTGCTTTGCTTATGTTCTCGAATAGATACGTTTCGCCGCTTAGAGATAAATATTTAATTCAGAGTGCACATACATCGTGAGCACTGCTAGAGGTAACAACGGAAAATCGTACTAGCAGCACGTCTTTAAAGAACCCAGGGCATCCGCACCCTGTCGTTTGCGGGGCGAGATGTCTTCACTGCACTGCTGTTCAATGGAGTCATACTTCATGTGCTAATGCGAACGTTGTTTGAGGTGACTGAAATAAAAACATGCCGGCACATCAGCAGTTTAGCCGTTTCAATGTCGTAGCACGAAATGTTGCTAGATTTGAACAAATTTCTTTATATCCCTAAACACGGCTTAAGAATCTTAGATCTAAAAAAAATGTCTCTAGAGTTGGCAGCACTAGTGCGTGCTGAAGCACGAGTAACAACAGACTCAGCTATAGGTGCAAGCAATGGAATGATCGATTGAAGATAGCGTGGCTGCTTTTATTTTGTACGAATCAGCAAGAGCATGATCACTTCGTGGTGCGATAAACGGGCTTGCATTGCCGCGATACGGAACTTCCTCCCCCTTAGAAGCCTAGCCGGTCGGGAGGCCTCCTTGTGCGCGTAGAACGCCTAGGAAGTCCTTAGCCCGCCGGTACACGTGAGGCTGCTGCACTGGAAGCCTGGGATGTACCAAGTGATCCGCCTGACGATGGTTCAGCGTCTTCCACTGCAGAGGGTTGATCACTCCCTCTGACTTGGTTGTCTCCGGGCCGAGGTGCGTAGAATTCTTGCTTTACTTCACCCGCTGCGAGTCATGGCCGCAATTGGTCCACGTGGCGGCGCTGCACCCTTCCTGTGGTGTCCACCGTGACTATACGCCTACCTCTTGTTGACGTCACTGTGCCGGGTAACCATCTCTGGCCAGCGTGATTGTACTGCCGCGACCAAACAGGCGCTCCGGGTGAAAGGACTTGTGACAACGGTGCCGGGGGTCTGCTCACCGTAAGAACCAGTGCCACCTCTTCCTTTGGAAAAAGTGCACTTAGGCGGGTCCTGGGTTGAAAACCCAGCAACATCTCGGTGGGCGACTTGCCATCTCGAGTCGGTGTTGCCCTGTAGCGTAGAAAGAACTTGGAAATACGATTCAGCAGACTTCCATCCTTATTTTTCTTCACGCCTTCCTTAATGGTGCGCACTGCACGCTCCGCCAATCCATTTGACTGCGGATTGTATGTAGCGGAGGTAACACGACACACATGGTTATCTTTGAAAAACCTTTCAGTCACTGAACTATTAAATTGTGGCCCATTGTCGGAAACGACTGTGCGCGGCAGACCAAAACGCGCGAAGATTCCTCGCAGTACTTCGGCTGTAGTTTCTGCACTTGCTGTCACTATCCATCCACTATCCATTTCGTTTCCGCATCTATCACCACCAAGATCATGTCACCTTCCACTGGCCCGGCATAGTCGATATGCTGGCGAGACGAACGTTTGTTGGTTTTCGGCTAGCTTGAAGGGACCTGTTCCGCTGGCATGGGCCAACATTGCACGCATTGCAAGCAGCTTTGTACCAGCTTCTCTATATCGCGGTCCAATCCGGGGTATCAAAACATCGTACGGGCCAGACGCTTCATTGCAGTCATGCCTGGGTGGGTGTCGTGAAGTTCTCACAGAATACGTGCCCGCACGGTCTCGGGCAGCACCACACGATGACCCCAGTATATTAGTCCTTTACTCACAGTGAGTTCGTATCTGCGGGTGAAGTATACGGCTGAAGGCACTGTTGCTCCGGCCCCAGCTGGTTTGGCCAACCACGAAGAGTCCACGTCTTCACCTGTCGGAGAAGCATGCCGTCGTTTGTGCTGTCTGCCAACAGCTGCCCGCTAAGAGAAAAATCTGTCAAAGCTTGCGTAGGTAGCACATATTCAACGGGATCATCTTCCCCAGGGTGCCCATGCTCCGGCAACGGCAAACGGCTCAAAGCGTCGGCATTCGCGTTCAATGGTCCTTTCCGGAATTCTGTCATACTGATACGCTGATAAAAGGAGTGCCCAACGCTGTAACGCTGTATCCTGGCCACCGCCATCTGTGGAATTGAATGGAACAGCCCTGTCAACGGCTTATGATCCCTTATCAAACAAAATTTATTACCGAAAAGATAGTCTCTGAACATTGTCACACCGAAAACTAGGGCGAGCGTTTCCTTTTCGAGTTGCGAGTAATTGCGTTCCGCCGGCGTCAAGGTTCTAGAGCGAGAAGCTATCCGATAGTCTTCACCCTTGATGCGGTGGGTCTAATACCCTTGACACACCGGCGCTCTAAAATCCTTTAGGTAAGGGGACATCTACCGGAAAGGCGTTCAAGCGCAGTGACGCACGACAAAGGCGTATCTCCCTCCCGGCAAAGTTCCCTTGCGGGAAAGAAGATCGGGCATCTACTTTTCGAGCGGAAAGGTGTACTCTCGCATACAGCGTGCACAACTGATCAATATACGAAAACGTGTTGCATTACTACGGTGCCCCGTAAGTATCTTTTTTTTTACCTTGGAAAATGTTAAAATTTTTAGTGGTAATGCGATTTGTCGAACAGTGAAGATTTACTCTAGCTATACTCTGAAACACTCGCACCACGTCGCAAGCGCCACCATGTTGAATTCCGAATATGCGCATTATCATCAATAATGGGAAGAAATGTGTTTAGGTTTTACAATCACTAAATGTAAACTACATGCGCAGCTTTTTGTAAATGTTTTCTCTCTTGCTGCTTTAACAAGCAACGCTTTTTTATTTTTAGCGTTCACCTGAGGAGCCACCTAAAGAAGTTAGTGCGATGCCGTGTGTCATCGGCGCAACTCCTTTCTGCAAAGGGTCCTTCGGAGTAACAAAAGGGGTTTCCTGCAAAGGACTTTACTTTTGCCCGTGTGTCAGGGATATAAAGTCCCTATATAAGAAAAGTACCGCCATCTACTCTTTCCTCCGTCGTCTCCTCTCCTAAAGAGCTTGCTGTTTTCATTATTTTTTGCTTGCGAAAGCAAGTCGACGGTGGCGGCCCTAGAAAGTCCACGTTGAAACTTTCAGGCCGGGCGCGCGCCGCCGCCCCCGCCGGAGACTGCGGTTGCGCAGAGGTACTTTCAACATGGCTCTGAGGCGAAAAAAAAAAAACTATAAAGAAGTCAAAGAGCGCGCTATCATCATCCAATCGGAAATACAGGAGAGAGCGAAGCGGCGTTGATCAAAGGATGGCGCTACTTTTCTTATATAGGGACTTTAGGTGGGACTGCCCAAGCCGGCCGATGAAGCACCGCATTCTAGTCGAAGGGGTTTTCGAGGGTTATAGTGTACAAGAAATGTAGCCTTGCCTAAGACAATCTTTGCTTCTTGAAATGCGCCGTCCTGGGACGGCCCCCATTGCCACAAAACCCCCTTTGCCAGCAAGGGATATAAAGAAGCCAGCGTCGTTGACAAGTTGGGCAAGAATTTAGCATAATAAGTAACCAAGCCAAGATTTCAGCTGGCAACCAAGATTTCAGCTGGCTTACCGATGTTGGCTTCGGTGCGACCAGTACCGCCTCGAGGTCATCTTGCAGAGGATGAAGACTTTGGCATCGATGCGGTGCCCCATAAACGACACTTGTGCTTCGCTAAACCGGCACTTGGCTTTGTTCAACTTCAGGTTGTGCTCTGGAAGCCGCTAAAACACCTGCCGCAGTACAGGTGTGTCGTTTTCCTTCTCCGCCACAATGGTGTCGAGGTACACTTGAACATTCGGCAAACCTTGCAAAATCGGATTCCATACGTCGCTGGAAGAAGGCGGGGGCTGAAGCAATTCCAAATGCTAGGCGATTGTTGCAGTAAAGGCCCCGGTGTGTGTTGAGTACCACCGTCTTTCTAGCTTCATCGTCCAGCGGCAGCCGATTGTACGCGTTGCTGAGTGCTGAAGACTTCGCCTCCAGAAAGCGCCGCAAATATGTCTTCAACATTGGGCAGGGGATACTGTTACAAGTGCAGCGCCGGGTTGACTTTTAACTTAAAGTCGCCGCACAATCGTATATCGCCGTTCTTTTTTGCTACCGGAACCACCGGTGCTGTCCAATCTGAAATACTTATCGACGAAAGCACTCCGTCTTGTACCAGACGGTCGATCTCGGCCGAAACCTTGGAGCACATGACATAAGGCACTGTACGTGCCTTACAGAAACGTGGGCGGGCTCCTTCTTTAAGGTGTAATTGCACATGGGGGGCCCTTGCAACAGCCAAGCTTGTTTTCGAAAAGATCCGAAAATTCATCGAGCAGAGGCGTCATCTTGTTATCACGAGCAACATTTACACTCGAGGTGGTTCCAATGTCCCAGAAGGACACACCCGCCTTACGGAAGGCCTCTATCGTGTTCCAGCCGCAGAGCAGTGGTTCGTTACATGCCACCACGATTAGCGTGCTGGTAACAACAGTCGATCCAGCCTGAACCATCATGGTAATTATCTGGCCAACAACTCGTAATGGCCCGAGGGAGCATGTTAAGTGGAGCGGTGTTTTTTCCAGTGACGGCCACCATTTGCGATGTTTCTTAAATATGTTCTTTGGTATGACGCAAACCGGAGAACCTGTGTCTAGAATCATTCGCAATTTCCGGCCCTGCCATGTCAACTCTTACTCGAGAGGCTTCAACGTAGCTCTGTCGGCGGAGCTGTGAGCGACAAGAGCAAGCAACATTTCTTCTTCGCTCTCACCTTCCATTTCCTCGACGACAAAGGCACCACGTTCCCGAGAGCGGCCACTGCTGCAAACCTTTGCCAGATGACCTTTCCTGCCGCAATGGTGACACTTGTTGTTTCGATGACGGCACGTGTGTGTCGCATGGGGGCCGCCACAACGCGCACATGAATGGTTGTTCTTTGCAGTGTTCCACTTCGTCCAGGGTCGTCGTCCTCGCTGCGACTGCACAACATTGACGCTGGTTCCTGTAGTCACTGGGTCTGCTTCTCACATGTCACGAACATCGCCTAGCACCTTCTCTGCAGTTATGGCCAATTCTTCTGCCTCCTCAAAAGTTAGCTTCTTCCTCGTTAATAGGCAGCGTCGTGTGTCGTCGTCCCTGATTCCGCATACTATGCGGTCTCGCAGCATACGGTGCAATGAGTTGCCGAAGTTGCAACTTGACGCCAGTCTCCGAAGGTCGGCAATGTATTCCCGAACGCTCTCTCCATCCCTTTGCTTGCGCATGAAGAACGAGAAACTCGCCGCTATTTTATTAACTTGAGGATTGTAGTGTTCCTCGAGGTATTCAACGACTTCATCGTAAGTCTGGCTGTTCACCGACACGGTTGGAAGGCGCCCTTGCAACATGCGCACGACATTATCGCTCAATGAAGACACTAGCAGAGCTGGGCGTTTGGCCATGTCGGTAATTCTATTGCCCTCAAAATAAGCTTCCAGCAGTATCCGGTACGTGCTCCAGCTGCTCACCGTCTCGTTGAAAAGCGGTGGGGAGATGCCATCATTCGATCCTGTCAGTCGCAGACCACGCTAACATGGAATCCCACCCTCGTCGTCACTGCTGTAGCGCGAGTAACAACAGACTCATTAGGTGCAAGCAATGGAATGGTTTATTGAAGATAGCGTGGCTGCTTTTGTTCTGTACGAATCAGCAAGAGCATGCGCCCTTCGTGGTGCGATAAACATTGACGCGATGCGGCAGTGCGGAGCCCTAACTGCGACGCCAACAACGTTCCCTACTTTTCTGAAGGCACGCGGTGATTCACAATCTGCGAGCTTTCTTCTGGGTGATATTTAGCATGAAATGCTTTTAGGCTCCCGTTGTCGGTGATTTTCAAGTGATTTTGAGCCAAAAGTCAGAGCCGTTATCTGGGCGTTTAAACGAGAACATCCGGGCACTGAAACGACATCGTCTGCGCATCATTGCGAGAACAAAACGAGATCATACGGGCAACCAGTGAAAACTTAAGAAAATGCGGTCTCTGGCCACCAACCCTTTGTACACGACCGCATTACATACGCTAGATACTTCCCAAACAAGTTGCAAAAAATATTGCTTCTGATTTCTTCCTAATATTTTTCCCAATATCACTCAAGCTGTAACCTCTAGTAGGCTGAAATTTTATTTGTCATTTCCAATAGCGGCGTTCAAAAGGCCGATAGAGAGGTTGCCTGTGCTCTTTTGAATGCCAGCAGTCCGTGAGTCGTAAACGGTCTACGGCAAGAAAAAGTATCGACAGACGCTGAGCGCGTTGAACTGTTGCAAGAAGAAAAGCGGTTGAAGGCGGCGGCACCACAGGTAGCAAAACACGCCATATGGTTGTCATTTAGTTCCATGCTCAAGACGAGCACGGAACTCAGTGGCGTGGTTGACAACCTTAACAACAGATCAAGACGAAATAACCTGCTTGTAAAGGGTATGCGCGATTCGGACGGAGAGGACTTTGTGTCAACTGAAAGAAAGTTCGAGATTTTATAAATACTAATTTGAATGTAGAAGTTAATAACATCAAACATGGCCATCGCACTGGCCCTTATCAGACCAACTTCATGCGTCCTATTATTATTAAATTTCTCAATTACAAAATGAAGGATCAGATTTTAAAGAATGCATCCAAACTTAGGGACGGGCTGCCTAAAGGGGGGCTAGAGGAAGATTTTTCACCAAAAATTCAACTAGAACCTCAAAAACTAAGAGACTGCGAAAATCAACCGCGTGAACAACGAAAGTTTTGCACCTCGATACAACAAACTACTTCTTCATGGCGAGACCTACGCATATGATGCGGTTTCACAAAGTGTAAAGCAGATAGTCGATCAGGAAAGGCGTCATGATCGGGGATAGAAAATTCAGCGCACAGTAGTAATAAAAAATAAATAAAAAAACGGTAGACAGCTATCTATTATTCCCGCCAACTTTCGCAGCATACTCCAAAAAACTGATATAGATAAAACAATTATAAACACGTGTTCTGCGGATATCATCATTAGAACTGAAACGTGGCTTTCTGCAGATGTTGAGAACAGCGAGCTATCTCTGCCTAACGACTTTGCGATATTTCGTACAGATAGGAATGACAGTAGAGGAGGTGGTGTAATGGTTGCCATTAGAAGTGATTATCTGCCAGCTTTGGTTTCACTTGACACCCCTCTGCAGCTCATCTGTGTGATGATGCGACTGAAGGGTATCACATGGGTCTTGGGCGCATTGTACCGCCATCCCCCGAGAAGCTCTTCCGATTTTATTGATCATTCGCAACAGTCACTTGACGATATAATTAAAACATAACCAAAATGCATCATAATTTTAGGCGGTGATTCTAACTACCCGGGTATTAACTGGGCAACACGGTCCCCATAACTTCCTGAGAAAATCGCTCTGAGTGTTCCAGATTGCTACATATATTGAGCATGTATCAGCTCAGTCAGCTTGTCAAAAACCCGACACATGGCAGTAATATATTAGACCTGCTGTACAAATCTACCTGGTAATTCTGAAACTGACGGGCTAGAGGATCTAAGCGACCATAAAGTAGTGCATTGCGTTATTTCAGCTCCGATTCCTGATAAATCGACTACTACAAAGGCAATTTTGATCTACTCTAGGGCCGACTGCGGTAAAATAATTAGTATGTTGCAGGAATTTCTCCTGAAGTTTGAAGATTCCTACCTCACCCGCACAATTAATGAAAACTGGTTACTGTTTCGTGACAAACTAAACGAAATTGAGTGTGCCTGCATACCAAAGTTAACAATTAAAACAAGCGACGATGCTCCTTGGTTCACGAAAGAGGTAAAGAGGTGTCTAAATAGAATGAAAAAAGTATACCGCAGGGCCAAGCAAACAAACGCCGATCGGGACTGGGAAAACTATAAATAAGCTTCATTTAAGGCTGAGGCTTTAATTATAGCAGCGAAGGACCAGTTTGTAACCAAACGTTGCCCAGTATATTGAAAACCAAACCAACAAAATTTTGGCAATACATAAAACCCAAGACCGAATTCAGGACACCTACGCTAAAGGATGAAAACGCTGACGTGCTGTCCATTGAAACCACACGCAAACTATTTAACAAACATTTTGCACAAGTATTTACAAGAGAGGCTCCACTACGCGAGTTAATTGATGACGCTGACGCAGTAATACTTCACCAGTGACAATCGATTGTAATGAGCGAAACCGGTGTGGCATGCGCTATCGAGAGACTGCCGCAGAATAGTAGCCCGGGCCCTGACGGTATCAGCACTAAGCTACTTAAACTAGCATGCCACACGTCAACCACTTTATTAGCACTTATATTCCAGCATTCCTTGGAGTCGGCTTGTCTTCCCGATGACTGGAAGATAGCGGAGGTCATTACGATATTCAAGTCACGCGTAAGCACGTGTCCTAACAATTATAGGCTCCGTACAGTGAACAGGCGGCGCTGCTGCGCTGCAGCGGTGGCGCGATGCTCAGCGTCGCATGTGACGGGCGGCGCGAACCTGGGAAGGGGGGAAGACAGCGAGATTTCGGAACTACGTATACACGCCTCCGAAAGCCGCACGTATATCCGCGATCCGCTTTCTTTTTTTGTGCGTGTGTGTACGTGAAAGTACAAGTGTGGCCCTCTGTGATGGCACAAATAGTTTTTGAGGGGTTCAGGCCTATTAAAGGAATAGACGATTACTTTCACGGTGCAGCGTTAACCAGCGGAGACAAGCTCTACGCTGCTTCGCATGTTGCTTGTGTGAAAGACGGCGTGGACGTTCACGCGAAGTGCCATTCGTAACAGGGAAAGCAAGTATACGACGTCTTCCTTCACGTGAGTAAAGCTTACTGTTATACTAAAATTGAAGTCACTAAACTGGCACCCTGAAAACGTGACACCCTGAAACCGATTTTTAATCGACGCCTCACTGTTGGCAATGCATGCCTCATTTCGCTCCGACGCGTTGTACGCCGCGGCCTATCATTTGATGCCCCTGTCACACTGCTACTTTAGATTGTCATACAGCTGGATCTGGACCGCGTGCAGCTACACGCTCACTCGTAGGCTGTCAGCACAGTCATGTCGAGTGAGCTAAACGATTCGGATTGTTGGATCGTGTGGCAGTGACCATGCTATCCTCGTTGACTCGTTTGGGACCCAGTCGGAGCCACCTGCTGTGCTGATAAACGAGATTTATTAACTAGGCGATCTTAATTTACATGACGCGAATGTTCGTTCTTCATCATGTACAATGATCGAGGCTCATTAGGCCCCTTTCACGAGATACGATATCGCATGCGAATTCCTTTCCTTGCATACGCGCTTTGCTTTTACAATGATACATCGCAAATGTATATCACAAGAAAAATCGCACCATGTGAAACCGCGCCTCTCAAGCGCCAGCGGCCGAAACGAGGATCGTCGAGTTAGTGCTCGCCAGCACAAAATAGGCTTCCTTGGCATAAAATATTGCTCATCGCACATGCCAGTGCTATGCTAATCATACCGAATGCTAAGACAACGGCAAGCAGTCGTCAAATCAGCAAAGTCGTGACAAATTCCTTTCAAATGTTCAGCAGCTGGCCATGGCCGCTGGCGTCGCACAACAAGCTGTGAAACGCACATGTGTAGCACGCTTTACAGAACAAAACCTTGTCACAAATATCAAAGAAGCTGACTTACTTTACTCTCCTCACAGCTGCGACCCATTTCTTTCGCCGTTCGATCTCATAAGACTTGCCAGGAAACCTGTACAACTTTATCCCCGGCTGGCCTTCGTGGTTGTGACAGACAGCCCTTTACGCAGCAGTATCACGGGTTCCACTTGCCTTTTTTTTTCACATCCGACGCTTGCCGATGAAGCGCATGCCATTGCACCGTCGCAAGACGTATAAAAAAATAAGGAGGCTGGTGAACAAAGCAAAACGGCTTCAACCGTGGCCGAGAGTAAATGTAGCGCGCGGGAAAGAACACTCATCGAGCCGGCCGAGCTGCGGCGCCCACTTCCCAACACTGTTGCGTCGCTGCGCCAGATGGCGCCAGAGCAGCCGCAAACTCGACTGTACGGAGCCTATAGACCTATCTCGCTGACCTCAGTTTGCTGTAAGCTGTTGGAACATATCATTTACACGCACGTAATGTCACAGCTAAACGGTAACAATCTGCTGCTTGAACAACAACACGGATTTAGATACAAGGAGTCCTATCAAACACAGTGATTTGAACTAGTAAGCGATCTTCATGACTCATTGTATGCTTTGCACTATGGTGATGCTATATTTGCAGATTTATCAAAAGCTTTTGATCGAGTACCCCACAGAATATTAAATAAGAAGGTTCGTAAACTGCAACTTGACGACACTACCACGTGTTGGATCAAAGAATTTATGCACAGTCGCTTTCAACACGTCAAGAATACAGATCACATTTCTAGCTGTATTGCGGTAATATCGGGCGTGCCACAGGGGTCAGTAGTAGGGCCGCTTCTTTTTTAATTTGCACAAATGACACAGCTAAGAACAGAACTTCTAGCATACGCCTTTTCACCGACGACTGTGTGATATACAGAGAAATAACTAACCCGCTTGACGTAACATTCCTACAGACTTCTATGTGATATGACACTGTTTGCATGCGCCGCTGAAATGCGCATTATCCATTCCAGCTACCCCTACCTGGCGCATTTGATGGCATATGTCTTCGTAGTAAATTACCTCCTTTACATGACATGCGATACGCTTGAAAGTTGATGCGGTACGCTTCTGTCACATTCATGTAAGCGAAGCTAGTTTATGATTCACGTTTAGTATGTGGAAAACATAAAAAAAAGTCATAGTCACAATTGTAGGCTCCTGAGTCACCTGAAATCACGGATAGAATTGTGCTAATTTGTCATGATGGCGTGACTAAGTTGGGGCCTAGTTTAGTGGCCACTGTGATGCCACAAGAGTGACATCCTAGCGCATGATCAGACGAAGTGGACGAATGTGCTCCTGGGATGTGTTGATTACAACCCGAAAATTATGAGGTGAAATTCAGGATGCCCGAATGTGTTCCTCCGAATAAGTAGAGAGCTCAAGACCGAAAGCCAACGTTAATCTTACAGTATGTTTGAAGAAGTATATGTATTCACTATAACTGGCTGAATGTATATGCATTTTTCTTGAGACGTGTCTTTCTTAATGCTCCTTAGCGTTGTATGCGCAGGATGACTGCGGTTTTCGTGCGTACTAACGTTTCTTCCGCTGGTATGGAAAGTTGTGCAATGTAAAGTGTTCCGAGTTAAACAACTACTCCGTCTAAAATGATAGACTAAAAATTACGAGAACTGTGTGTGATAAATTATTTTCTGCACTTGGGGTAAATACGTAGTAGCGTGTGAATACTGACATGCCCGAGTGGACCGTGTGCTTTAGTAAATTAGCAGTCAACGTTTATGTCATTGACTATTCTATGCAGCATTAAAAATAAGAAAATAAAGCGGCACTATTTAACTTCGCACGTACGTGAAATGAACTGCACAAAACATTGATGCACAAAAAACTGTCAGCACTTCCACTTGATGGAAGACGAGCGAAGCTGCACTATGGAGGGAATTATGTATCTCCAATTAGGACTGTTAAGATGTGATGGTGTAATTGACAATTTAAACTATTAACGAATGAGAAATATATATGATCCGGTGGTGTTCACTTATTTGATGACCACAGGGACCATGGCCTTATGGTCACTACGGTACACCGCCATAGGGTGTACGGCAAAGGTTGGCACGCTCTTCATAAACACGTCACCAATGCCGCGCGCGTTCGGTGCGGCGTCGTTCGGTCCGCCGTAGACAACAGTTGTGCGCATCGTTTGTGTGACCGCACCAGTGCTGTAGGGAACGGCGTTCCTGGAACTAGGGCACTATAACGTAAAATTATTCCAAACTGTTTTGATTCCAATTTCTGCAATCAGCTTCCACGATTTGTCAAAACATTTTCGGGCCACTCCCAACTTCGCCTGTCTGTCACGCGACGTCACGAAAACAGCTCCCAATCTGATGTAACGTGTACACACCGATTATGCACGTATAAACCGCACAAGAGAAAAATAATCATTCCTGATTCGATGCCTTTTCACCATTAGGCCTCTGCTATTGGTCTAATGTTTTCTGGCTACGCCCACTTCGCCTGTCTGTCACGCGATCTCACAAAACCGCGAAAACTCACCACGTCAAAGTGACGTGTACGTGAAAAAATGCATTAATATGCCGAAAAAAACTGAAAAACTTTCTGAAGAGCCACAGACTGCCCCGTTCCGAAGTGAATAGAAGATGGCTGCCCGCCGATTGCTCAGGCCCTCGCCGCTTGCACATGCCGGTGAGCATGTATTTATTTGCGCATGAGAAACCTTTTCGCGTAGAAGTAAGAGGTTATGGAACCCTTTCGGCATGCATACGACATCGCTCTGCTAACTCTTCCTTGCTGAGGATCCGTTTTAGCGGCATTCTTATCCTTCCGTTGCACGCCGCCGCGATTTTCGACCAGCCACCGCAAGCTACGTAAGGCGAAGGGACCAATCGGAGAAGCCGGCACCACCCTCTTCATGTGGTTATCTATTTTCACTGTGCTGGATCGGCCCCATCGATACCCTCTCCACTAGAGCTTGCTCCTCGCCTCTTGTCAGCCAATTAGATATGAAAAACCGCTGAGTGTAGACAATGTTATTGGTTTTGAAAGCGAACAAAGGTGACCTCCTATAAACAAGGATAGTGCTTGATTGGGTTGTTCAGACAACGCTTCGGGTCACCGCCCGATGGTTGCGTCGGTGGTTACGTAAATTTGACATCAGGAGTTTGGAATCAAAACAGTTTGGAATCATTTTACGTTATAGCGCCCTTAGTTCCTTTTTGGGTGGAATGGAGTAAAGCCACTGTTCAATTAAGGATCGGTGGAACTGTAACGGTAGCTCGTTACGTTTATGAAGGAACGGCTGAAGGAACGGCGTTCGTTCTGTAAATGTTCCGCGGTATTGAACAGACGCACGCACGTACGCGGCACCTCATGCAGTGCGGATGGGCGACCACGCGATGCGCAAATATCGACTGCTTGGCCGTCACGTGACTGTGGGGCATGTTTTTTCGTGAGATCTCTCTTGTATGTTTTTATTGCTAGGCTTCAAGACTGCCACGTGACGCTCCCTCCTGTAGTCTCTTTCTTCCACGCCGGCACACCGACCTACCGCAAAGGAACCATGACGTTAGGATAGCAGCGCCACTCGAGGGACTTCGCAGCAGATGAAACGTTTCCAGTCCTCACGGGCACCAAACCCTTCCAGCCGAGGTACAGGATGAGCTGTCGTGGTACTTGCTGGTACCAATTGATTACCCGCTGTCGCAGATGAAGAACTTAGGGGAACTGAACCAAGTTTTCCTCAAGTCCAACGCGGCAGTACCCTCTTCGCATGAGCTCCTGCCTCGACGCCTCATGTCACTCGGAAAACATCGACGTTGCTGAAAATGCAGTACTCCACCGTCTTCTACTAACCAAGCGAAATCCGTGGATAACCGGTTTTCAACCATAAGTCCAAATTTCCCCATTAACTGCTTGTTCGAAGATCCGCGGAGAAGAACGCTGCTCTAAGCCTAAGCGGCGTCAGGCCGTCGGCCCCACGGAGTGCCGCTCCAGCTCGTGCGGGAAGCGCCAGGATGGCTGACGACGACGCGTCGGCGACGATCGGAGCCACGACGCCGATCGAAAAGAACCCCCAACGCGAAGACAACGCTACCGACCTCTTGCAAAATATAACCCTTGACAACGGGGGATGGTTCACTGCAAAATACCACAACTCAAGGCTGATCGCCGTTCCGGATACCGGGACCGAAGCGGCGGACAAAACAGCGTCGAGCCAGCCCAAACTAAAGGGGAATCCCCTTCGCCAAGAGAAGCTACCTCCACTGCCGAAGACCGATTTCAAAGTCATCATTAGACCGAAGAATGGGCTCAACATCAGTCAACTGAGATAGAGAGAGAGAGAGAAAGCGAAGAGAGGAAAGGCAGGGAGGTCAACCAGACGAACGTCCGGTTTGCTACCCTACACAAGGGGTAAGGGAAAGGGGGAATAAAGAGAGGAAAAGAGGAAGAGAGTGAGCATTGTGTGTGCAGCGAGGCACCATGACACCAAAGTCAAGTCCCATAGCTGGTGATGTGCGTTGAAGACATCTGACATGAACCAAGGGCCAGTGGTCGTTGCGTGAATAGGAGGCGGTGGGTGAGCCACGGGGCTTACTCGAGACTTGCAAGCACTGGATTAAGAGTATCCAGTACTTGCACTGCACTTCGTGCTGACGGAGTATGCAGCTTGCTTAACAGTATACGAAGGGTATTTACAAGGGACCGAAGCATCGCAACCACTTGCCGGTCTACTTCGGGCAATTTATCGGGAGTCGGCATTCTCGACTCTACCGCGGTGCACTGTACACTTTGATCTGACTGTGGTGCCGGCTGTGGCATCGGTTGTGGCCCCGCCTGTGGTCTCGGCTGTGGCGTCGGCTGTGGCTTCAACTGTGGTGTTGGCTGTGGCGTCGGCTGAGGCATCGGCTGTGGCATCGGCTGTGGCATCGGCTGTGGCGGCGGCGGTGGCGTCGGCTGTGGCCATGACTGTGGCTTCGACTGTGGCTTCATCTGGGGTATTCGCTGTGGTTTCGGTTGTGGCTTCTGCTGTGGTGGCGGCTGTAGCTTTGGCAGCGCGGGCCAGGCTTCAGTATTGTTCTCCGTTACGACCTTGTCAGTATTAGATTCGACTCCGCCAGGCCTAGGGGGCAGAGGAGGAGAAGTCGTCGGATGTGCCGCGCTCTTCATAGAGGAACTTTCGTTCTTTGAAGTCCGACGGCGTCGACGGCGTCGGGAGCGTCGCTTTCTAATGGCCGCAACAGCTTCCCGACGAGACGAATGGTCTCTTGCCATCTGCTTCAAGACCGCCCTTTCTTTCCTCATTTTAGGGCAGTCCTTTGAGGTAGCACCATGGGACCCAATGCAATTTGGGCATTTGAGCACCGTGGCTACACAGGAGTCTGCAGCGTGGGGTTGTGCGCAGCGCGAGCAAACTCTCGTATTCTCGCACACAGCGCTCACGTGACCCAGCCTCAGGCAGTTGCGGCATTGGAGTGGTCTTTGAATAAATGGACGCACGGGGTGTCTAAAGTGGCCCACCTTGACGTGTGAGGGAAGAGATTCGCCCTTGAAAACCACCTTCACACAGCGGGATGTGCCGAGTCGAGACACGTGAGTGATAGCGCAGCCATCAACGGCTGGCTTAATTAAAATCGGCAAGTCGGCGCTGGAGATGGAGACGTCCACGTCGCTGATGACACCAGTAGTGGTATCACTGTCCAGAGGAATGCACGAGCGGACCTTCATGCCGCCAAGTTCCGTAAGTTTGCTCAACGTGATCCATGCCGTCTCATGTATGACGTCAATAGCCAAGACATTTTGCGTGCGTTGACTCTGACATCCGTGACTTGATTTGGCGCCACCGCTTCGAGAAACACCGCGACAGACTGTCGGTTGAGTCGCCTCAGGTTGTCGGTAGCGAGTTCTGGTATGAATAAAATTGTACTGACTGCGCTATTCCGAGTTGGTCCTGCAGTCGACGTGCTTGAAGACAAATAAGCCCTGGTGTTTCTTCGTTTCGCCTTGCGGCTCCTCACAAGCTGAAAGTCGTCATTGGAGAAGTCCGCACTGCTGAGCGAGTAGACACTGGTATCGTCGCTGTCGGTGTCGCTCTGGAGGCCGGTCCGCTTCCTAGACGCAGCCACCGCTGAAGTCGCCATCCCCAGCAGAGGCGCGGGGACGTCAACTTGCATCCGTGCAACAATCCATGACGGCTACCCGGAGATTTACCGAGAAATCAGGCAAAAACCATCAGTCAACTGAGCACGCATCAGATGGCCCGGGCTATAACCAAAGCATGTGGGAACCCAGACATATGTAACGAAGGCAACTTGCTTATAAGGTTGCGCAACGCATCGAATATCGCCATAATCAGCACACCAAGCATAGACACTGCCAATGCTGTGCAAAGCGCTCCAAGTCTGCGTTTTGGTGCGAAAGACTATGCAGTGACGGCATACGTGGTAGCACCGGACAATGTGTGTAAAGGTGTGATTCACGGACTGGACGCCGGTACAACGCCGACCGAATTACTAGCCATCTTCGGGTGCGCACCGAAGGAGTCAACATACTCTATGCAAGACTGCTTGGAAACTCCCAAACCGCGGTCATTACCTTCGAGAGCAAGATCGTCTCCCACTACGTTTTCTATTACGGCGGCGAGACACGTTGCAAACCTCTATTGGTCATCGCGGCAAGTCCGCTATATATGCTTCAAGCCTGGGCTGATGTATGCCCGACCCCTGACGCCATTGTCTGCTCGAACTGCACTGAACCAGTCATCGAGGATGGACACACCTGCGAGCCCAGGTGTGCGCTATGCAAGGAAGCGCACCCCACACGGGCAAAGGAGTACAAGGAACGCATCAGGAAACCGAGGAGCCCACGGGCGAGAAAACAAGAGGAACCGGAAGCCCAAGACAGGAACGCCGGCGGACTTGGCCGGACCAGGAAACGCTGGTTCAGTAGGGACTCCAGTTCGACATTGAGGTCCAGATCAATGTCGAAATCCGCGTCCAAGACCTGGCAGGCTCCAGAAACGAAAAAGAATCAACAGAAGAAGACCATAGCCAAGAAGGAAGAAGACAGTAAGGTGAGCTGGAAAGCGCATCTTTTCTCAGCCTCTCCCACTGCTCCAAAGAACATGCACACGCAGAACGACGAAGTAAATGAGCTAAGGCAAACTATTGAGACTCTCACGGCAGAAAATGCTGAGCTTAGACAGAAGCGCAACAAGCTCATAGATGAACTTAAGTCACTGAGAACAGGGCCGACAAACTCAAACCCGCAAACAGACGAAACTCTGTCGGCCACCATAGGGCGGCAGGAATTCACAACTGCCATGGTAGCCATAAACAATGCGCTAGCGAATCTTAGCAACCTCGTTTCTAACCTCCAAGAGGAGGCGCGCAAGGATAGAGAACGCCTAGTACAATTTACGGGCATGAAATACAGAACTAAACCCTATACTAAGCCATCAGCTGACCATGGCGAGCTACCGTAAATGCTCGATCAAGTTGGAAACCCTCGATATATGGCAGTGGAACTGCCGTGGGATCCGCAGAAAGCAGGGTATTCTTAAACAACACATCACTAACTGCAGAGCTCCACCAGACATAATCGCCCTTCAGGAAACCGGCTGCTCACCCAGTCTTGCGGGCTACTCAGTCTATAAGGGGCTCGGGCGAAGTAAGGTCGGGACGCTGGTTGCCAAAGCGGTCACCGCAATGAGACGCGACATCAACGCAACGGTCATTGACCACGTCTTCATTGAAATCATTAACCAAAAAAGAAGCCAAGAAAGCATCTTTCTCCTCAAAATTTACAGCCCGCCCAGCAAGAGAAAAGCACACTTCGGCTATCTGCCACGCAAGGCAGAGCAAGCAGCAGACAAGAAGGGTCTCGTCATCCTGGGGGATTTTAATGCCTGGCACAAAAGCTGGGGCTACGTTAAGGAAGCTCAAAAAGGCAGGGATCTACCCAGAGAAGCGGATCGCAGAAGGCTCAGTGTCATCACAGACCACACCCAACCCACGCGAGTGGAGAACCGTATCAACCGAGATTCATGCCCAGACTTGGCATTCGTCAGAGGCGTAACGTATGCTGGATGGGAAAATGACGGCGAAACGCTCGGCAGCGACCATTGCATTTTGCGCATCCAGATAGAAACCGTCCCGATCAGGAAAACACTTGGCCAAGCTAGGGTCACCGACTTCGTAGCCTATAGAAAAACTAGGGCGGAGTCCGAAGACGTTGAGATCACAGACATTACGAGCTGGGTAGCAGGAATCAAGGCAGACTTCAAAAGCCTAACCTGCGAGGTGGCCCTCACCACCAACACACCCGAGGTGGATAAACATCGGTTGCACCTATGAGATGCCCGACGGCGGCTACTAAGAAGATGGAAATGGTAGAAGCACAACAGGAAACTCAGACTTAAGATCGTCGAGGTCAGCAGACAAGCCGAAGAGTATGCGACAGAACTCTCAGGGCGCAACTGGGACCAAAAATGCAACGAGCTACAAGAGACCCTAGGTTGTAAAAAGACATGGGCCTTGCTAAGCGCTCTTATAGACCCAACCAAGACCAAAACCGAAAATCGTAAGACGACGCAACGGATCACGCACCGATTCCAAGGCACAGACCGGGAAATGCTAGAGAACATCAAGCAGCACTATGTTGGGAATACAACGGACGTCAACTGCAACTTGGCATACACGTGTGAAGCAAATCCCGCTTTAGGTGAAGCCTTACCACAGAAGCAGTCAGACACGCCCTGCGATGTCTGCCACAAAGAACACCACGCCAGGGAATGATGGCATCACCAATGCCTTGATAAGAAACCTGGACGAAGACTCGATCAAACGATTTACAGAATTGGTCAATAAACACTGGGAACGGGGGAACATCCCGTACGACTGGAGACACGCGGAAATAGTAATGATTCCGAAGTCCGGAAAGACTCCCTGCCTGGAAAATACTTCACCAACGTCCTGCTTGTGAAAAGTATGCGAGAGATTGTGCTTCTGAGGTTGGAGACCTACCTGGAGGACAACAAGCTCATGCCGCACACTATGTTTGGATTCAGAAAATGCCTCTCAACACAAGACATTCTCCTGCAGATCAAGGAGGAGGTGCTTACTAACATACCGAAATACGGAGAAAATATCTTGCTTGCGCTTGATCTTAAAGCAGCGTTCGATAATGTAAGTCATACAGCTGTAATGTAAGCCATACGCAAATTACGAGGATGATCGCAAGAATCTCAAACAGACGACGAAGTATGAAGGAAGAGGACACATGTAGGCTAATAAAGGCCCTCGTAGTCAGTAGGATTGTATTGACACTTTTCGCGGAGCAGTTTGCTCTAGAGGAACGAGATGGCGCTTTCGGCGCGTGCCAAAAGTTGCCTCAGCGAATATGCACGAATACGAAACCATTACTGCTTCTGCCCTGCTACTGTGCGATCAGCTGTCGGAAATGCAAGTGGGTGTTCGCTAATGCCCTGTGCCCAATTCATGCTGCAAATGGTGTATGATAAAGGGAAGACGTGTGCGGTAGTTAGCGGCAAAAATAGTGATGCGCATATAAAGAAGGCGAACATGAGGAATATGTAAGGAACGGAATGAACCTGTGTCGCCGCTGCTTCATAAGGTCTGCCTGTGTTGCCGGCCCTTCGCGATGCATGGCTTTCCTTGAGCATAAAAAAGAAAGATAATGCATCAGCCAGCGCTGTATAGCTAACCTCCAAAGAAAGGACTTCAACTCCGGAACGTCGGCACTTAGGAGTGAGTACCGCTCGTTACAAAAGGAAGTAGTGCCACTTACTGGCATAATAGGTTTCTCGTACGTTACCTACACACAT
Source organism: Dermacentor silvarum (assembly GCF_013339745.2). Classification (NCBI taxonomy): domain Eukaryota; kingdom Metazoa; phylum Arthropoda; class Arachnida; order Ixodida; family Ixodidae; genus Dermacentor; species Dermacentor silvarum. The sequence continues at coordinate 59,189,198 of NC_051164.1, forward strand.
CCACCCCTACTCGATAGCAAAGCCTCACTTTGGGCTCTCACTTGAAACAATGTGCCGAAGCATGAGTCACGGCGACTACATCGACAAGACACGAATGTGGGAAGCTGAACGTTTCGTCACAGTCCACAGAGTAAACGAAAAACTAGCGTCATTGCTACAAGCTACCACAAAGTACGGAACATTTGCATTCCAAGCTTTGTGCGAACCAAGAAAAGAGTGGAACGCGATAGCATTCAAAGATGCTTGACTGTTTCTCATACTTCGCGGCAACTGCAGCTTATGTAACCGTAATGTTTACCGGGAAAAGCTGGTGGTGAACGCTATGCACGAAGGCGCGCTTTCTGGTAGAAACGTGGCCGCTTTCGTGGGCCGGCCTTCTTTTACTGTTTGCCCCTTTAATATTTCAGCCTGAGAAGATTTGGCACAAAAGGCATGCGCTGTCGGTTTTTGTTTCACGACAATTGTTTGTGGGCTGTCATTCTCAAAATTCCGAAGAATAACTTTGTAAAGAATGCAAGACAAATTGTGAGCAGCTTTAGTGGTAAAATATATCCGGAGGGCCTGCGTGGTTGGGGATGACTTTCTCGGCCGCGGGCGGCAATGCCGACGCCGACGCCGGATTTTCTGCGACACGGGGCCCGAAACGCTATCGCGTTATCGCGTTAAAAATCTATCGTCGCAGAGTGCATCCGCGAGCGATTAGGCTGAAAATAAACAATCAGATAGTGGCCGCGCCGAGGAACTCCACTGAGTCAGAAACATGACAAGCGGCTGCTTCAAAATGTTTGACAAATAAGGAAGAGCACACTGATCCTGATTTAATTCATAAGCGAAAGTTTGGACGGCTTGGAATACATTTCTAGCCCCGCTTTTATTAAGTAAAAGCACCGTATACGCTGCTCGCGCCGTTTGGACAGCGCGTAATGAGCTCTGAAAGCACTTACATATGTCCTCTAAAGCTGCGGCCAAAGCTTCGTGTCGTCCACATAGTCACCGTCTACGATATCCGTCGAAACGGATGCTTGCTGCGCCGCGCCGACGTCACCCGCTTGCATTGTAAACACGGAGGCGGCTGAAGCAAGCAGTGGATGCGTAACCACGTGATAAAACATGGCGGCGCCCACGGGAGTGCTGGAAAAAGGGTCAACGCAGTGTCCCCTACCAAACAACGTTCGAGCAGGAAAAGGAACAATTAGAGGCAATCCTTAGGAAAGGTTATAAATGCGCTCTCGGACTGCCTGTCAACACCTCGATGGAGAAATTGTTTAAATTGGGCATAAACAACAGAGTGCAAGAACACATCGAAGCTCACCTTCTCGCGCAGAAGGTGAGGCGAGAAGCGTGCCTTCTCGGCAGAAAATGAGACTCATGGAGACCCGAACGGGCAGGAACACGCTGAAGACACTAGGCATGAGGGATGCTCGCAGAGAAATTTACAGCACGGAAAGCATACTTCAAGATATTCAAGATATCATTGAGATCAGCCAGATACCGAGAAACATGCATCCTAAAATACACAAGGCCAGAAGAAAGGTAAGATCGGAAGCACACGAAAGATATTTCGCGAGGAGAAAAGACGTGTCCTACGTTGACGCGACCACATACAAAAACACTCCGGGGCGGTAGTCAGCGTTGCTGATCACCAGCTTAGGGAAATCAATTGCGTTTCGATCGAAGGCAACAACATCCTAGAGGCTGAGGAAGCGGCAATCGCACTCGCCATCACCCACCAGGGCGAAGAGGCCCCTACAGGTATACTTACGGACTCGCAAGAAGCGTGCAGCAGGTACAGCAGTGGATGCATATCCACTGTGACCATCCGCATACTCGACTAGAAAAATCACCTTCTCGAGATGCTTCATTACGTGGACACCAGGCCATGAGACTGTGACAGGGAACCAGCGTGCCGACGCAAACGCCCGAGCATACGCCAACCGGGGGGCGCACCACGACGGGGAACCGGACACAGTCACCAGACGCTATGGAGAAATTTTAGAAAACCAAAGAGCCCTAAGGAGGATCTACCCACCTCCCCACAAAGACCTTAGTAGAGAGCAGTCGGTTGCCTGGAGACAACTGCAGACTAAGACATACCCCAATCTGAGTTTACTCAGCAAAATATATCCGGCAACCTACGACAATAAATGCCCGCTATGCGGGGAACACGCGACGCTTTACCACGTTACATAGGCTTGCCAAAAACCAAATGTAGTGCCAGTACACAAAACTCCAACACCGGAGCAGTGGGAGGCTGCGCTATCCTGCTCGAAACCTGAAGAACAGCTCAAGCGGATCGACATAGTTCGCAAAATGGCAAAGGCCACAGGGGCCCTGGACTGAGGGCTCCACCTACGCCGGGAAACCTCCTGTGTGAAAATAAAGTTTTTCATTCTTTCATTGATTCGCTGACGTTTGCCCTCAACATCGCGTTCCCGCAACTTGGGGTCCGCGGCTTTTCACTGACGTTTCGCCTGGGTTTCGGAAGCCCTCACGCTAAATTCGGCACGCCGACGACGAGCCCTTTCCCGAGCGAGTTCGTGGTGCCGTCACTCAAACGCAGCCTGTTCCTCGGTGGAACGCACTACGCGTGGGCCTTCCCATCCGGACGCCGAAACTGATCTGAGGTAAGGGAAGCCCGGCGAAGCGCGCCAAGCCCCTTTCCTTTCTCTCCCCTTTGCACACCAAACGACCCTGATTGGTCGAGCGCGTTACGTTATCCCGTGCGGGCACAGCTTTCTCGGCACCTGCTCTAGTCAGGGAGCGGAGCTCAAATGTGCGGCCCCGGTATGAGCCACATGTGATTTCTTTCTTTCCTTCGTTCCTTCATTTCTTTTTCTTTCCTTCCTTTTATTCTTGTCCCTGGCTCATACGTAAATACGTGGTTTGCGCCACGCGTGATTTCATTATGGTTAATCGTGCATGTGATGTTATTGTCGTCATGGATCAGCCATGTAAGTCATACATTCGTACCCTTCCATGCAAATTTTGGTATATGCCAAGCGAACGAGACACGAGTTTTCGACACGTTTTCGACAGGGCTTTAGCGTGACACCACCACCCCCGCCAACACTTGTGAGGCCATACAAGCTTCGCTTGAAAAACGGGTTCGCCTGTCAGTTACCAAGATCGAGATGCAACGCTTGCTGAGTTCGAACAAGGGACTTAAGTTGCGAATATGTATTCTGGACATTTCTTTTTCTTCCTCATACTGCAATATTGAATTAGCATTCAATAAACGCCTATGTATTGTTTCTTTCGATATGGTTTCTTGTGACAGAAATTTAATTATATTGGTGCATGTGAGTAACTTTCTATTTGCACATCTGAAGCGCAGTATCCAAACTGCGCATTTGAAGACCGAAGTGGAAAGTACCATGGTAAAAAACGACGTACAGTGCGAAAGGACAAGGACTGATAGAGACGACAAACACTGCACTGACAGCGCATGGTTTGTCGTCTCTATCAGTCTTTGTCCTTTTGCGCTGTACGTCGTTTTTTTACCATGAATTACCAACTAGCCCAAGCAACCAGCATCGTGGAAAGTACCATGTCTTGAACTTGTAATAGACGAACACCATTGTTGCAGTTAGACATCTCTCGAGTATGTCCTGTGCACCCTGAGAAAATTCTTATAGGAGTGTTTCTTTGGATTATTCTTATTGCCAGATAATATGCTGTCGGCGATGTTCAAATTAGTATAACATACGTAGTTCGATGTGAGTTTTAAATTGCTCATTTCATTTTGCCTCAGGATTACCCAACCCTATATTATATATAAATAATCGTAAAATGTAAGGTTAATGTAACTACACGTTCTAATGTTCGAAGGGTAACTGGAGCGCGTTCCTTTCGCATTAAAGTAAATTATAACGGGAACGCGTTTCAATATTGGGAAGGAACGAGGAACGAGCTTTCGTTCCTGTTTTAGAGGAACATGCACAACACTGGACAACTGCGGTCGAAGCGCTGCCTACGTGATGAACGGCTAAACGCTGTTGTCGACACTGTTAGGGGAGTGGTGGGCGAGAGCCCAGAGAGAGTCGGCGGTAGAGGCCGGCAGGGCTGCGCGCATGCGCCACTGTGGGAGAGGGGGCACACACACGCACAGTCTAGGGTGCCTCGATGCCCTCCTCGGCCACCACACTCCCTTCCACAGGGAAGTCGCGTTTGCTCTCCGCCTTGCGCTCGCTCCCCGTGAAAGCGCGCGCCCCTCGCCCTCGCGCGCTTTCACTCGCACATACAGGATACGGTCAATGAGAGTTTTTTAACACGAAAGTGTTTTATGCCGGGGTCCACCAAGACTTCACTGACGTATTTCCGTCACGGAAATACGTCACACGAACATACACGAACATAATACAAAGAAAGAAACCAGAAGAAAAAGTTCCACAAACATGCAACATTTGGGAATCGAACCCACGACCTCTCGGTCCGCGACGATAGATCGCCGAGCGTTTAACCCATTGCGCCACAAACGCATTTGCAGAGAGCTACACAGACGCGCCTTATATATCTAACACTCCTCCGTGTACCCGCGCTCTTGCTCGGGGCGGTGCCGCCGCCTACGAGCAGAAAAGAGAAGTACTGCATTATGACACTAACGCGCACCGACAGTGAACGCTTCGGTGGTCTTAGCACTACGACGCCTCGATGCCAGCATTCGAAGGGACGCTGGCATCAAGAAGCACTACCAACTACTAGGTGGCGTTCACCGTACTCAGCACAGCGGAGCGTGGCCTCCGCAATTAGCTCTGAAAATGTTTCTGAAGTTGATCGCGGAGGCTGCAATTACGACGCGCTGTACGCGCTGATTTGACTCGGTGACGATTCAGTTATGTGCTTTGTCTTGCGCGTTGTATTAGTGTGTCAGTTACGTGCTTCGTCTTTCGCGTTGTGCTAGCGTGTGCAGCGTAGTGCAGCTTCCATATGCACGACGGTTGCTCATGGTCATCGACGTTGGTAGTCGTGATGGAGGAGACGTGCCACCAGGCGTCAGCGTGGGTGCATCAACGCCTAAGGGCGCTTTAGCCACAAAACACCAATAGACATTATATATCAATGTGCAATAAACATTACACTACTTCTGTGAAGACACGTTTCACTTTCGTGTTCTATACCGATTCCTATATAAGAGGGATCAACCACATTTTTTCCTATTGCCGGACGCGGCGATCGAAAGGTGAGCCTTTAACAGCTTCGCTGTAAAAGAGGACGCGTTAGAATTGTGTAGTAAATATAAGGTTTCATATATTTATTTTTATTTGACTCATCACATGCACTGATATTTTCCGAACACAAAACATGACATTTAGGAATTGCCCATAGCTCTGGCAAACATGACCTCAGAACAGATGTCGCATCAATCAAGTCCTTGGCCTAAAGAAAGCTTTTGCACTTTAACATATTACAAGAAAATATCCGTACAGACGTATACTCTCTGCATATTTACGTGCAAATAACTCATACGTCCGCCTATAGGACAGGAAATGACTCGTGATTTCTGAAAAAGATGGATGGAGCTACCTACTGAGTCGCAGCGCTAATAATTTACTCTGTGTAGTGGCTTACATTTACGTTTGAAGGTAATGTCATCAGTTGCGAAGTGCTGTCAGCTACTTTCAAATGCAGAATAAAAATGACATTACAAGCACTTCCGTCATATACATGTCGGGTTATAAATAAGCCATACCTAGCTGATCGAAAGCAGAGCGTGTTCCTCGATTACTGCTTGTCATAAAGAAAACATGGTCGTCTTTGCACTGGCTCTTGCTTTCGCCCTCGCTGCTGGCACACATGGCGCTGTCCTCGAACGTTCTTCGGGAAGTAACAATCCTACCTTGAACGACCTTAAAACGGTAACGCCATTTCTTAACAACCTACTGGGTCGCTTACGCTTTAGGATGTCTGGAAATGGGGCTACAAACTACAGGGTAATTGAAGTATGCTTCCTTTCTGTGCGCCTTGAAATTGGCTGCGCAGTTTTTATTACCCCTTGATATAAAGTTAGTCCCATTGCGTGAAGCAATGCGACGTGGGAGAGGCTTTAAAAAAGTATATGTGTTTTAGGAAAGTGCTTGTTTTAACTGATAAAGCTGATAAAGACGCTACAGAAACGCTCGAAAACGTTATATGCCAATTTTCCCGCTTTTCTGAAAGAAATACAAGGATCACAAACTTCGTATTTTGCGAATATACTGATACGGCTATTGAGAAACTACAGGAGATATTTGCAAGCAAGCTTGAAGTTTTTTGCGTCGATCAGGGGCTAATTGAAAATAGCTAGACATTCGTTTTCGGCCTATTTAGAGCGATTACATGAAACGCTAAAAAATTATCCGCTTGCCCGAGAGGT
>NC_051164.1:59195649-59248149 GCF_013339745.2 Dermacentor silvarum
AACCTAAACAGCCGTCGCAGATGACGACTTAAGAACAAATTTCTACGAATTGGGTGTAGCAGTCTTACGAACCTCTTTATGTCTATCTGCACCGCTCGAGATGACACAAGTAAGCGGTGGAACGCGCTGCTGCGGCTGATTGGCCAGAGGCCACAACTGATAGCCGAGGATGGCGCGTGATTATATCTTTGTGGCGCACTCTGATTTGTCATCTCAGAGTGTATTGAGTTGTTTCAGTGCATAATTGTATGGAGCGTGCGCTGCTGTGGAGGGCAGTAACATTACTGCTGTGTGGTGAACTTCTGCCGAATGTCTGATAGGCTGTGTTTCTATATGCGCGCAGTAGCCTGAATCGTCATACTCGTCATGACACTCTATTGGGTGTTAGCAAACACTCTACTGGGTGTTAGCAAAAGCTTGTCGGCGTTGTAGCAGACGCCCGGAAAAGGAAGCTGTCGAATAGGGGCGTGCAGTGATTTGTCGGGAGAGCATAGCCTCAACTACAGACGCGTGATGTGCACTCGCGATATCGGGCCACCGCGCTTCTTTCATTCCTTGTCGTTGGATCCGAGCAATGCTTCCTCCTCGCTCTCATACGAGGCACGCTTATCTTAGCTCAAGAACTTTTTCGCTAAGAAAGTGCGTAAGAATGGCCCAGCTTAGTGAATTATGCCCGTGATCTCCACGCGATGGTTCCCTACCGGATGACTGGACGACGGCCGAAATCAAACTTTCGCATAAATCCGGGAAAAAAGCACACATATAAAATTACCGACCAGTATCCCTTACATTACCGGCCAGTACATTATGCAAAATTTTAGAGCATATAATTCATAAACATATATTAGGTTTCTTAGAAGAGCACAAGGCACTTAGAGATAGATGTCCAACATGGTTTCAGACATAGGTTTTCTTTATGTACTCAATCAGTTGAGATTGTGCACAATCTCGCACAGGCGATTAATGAAGGGAAGCGAACAGATACTGTGTTCATAGATTTTCGCAAAGCATTTGACAAGATGTCACATAACAAATTAATCTATAAATTAGGGTATTATATAAAAAATGACCACAAGATACTTACTTGGATCAGAGCCTACCTTACTAACAGACACCAATTCGTGACCTTAAACAATACTTCTAACAATGCGGAGGTTTCGTCTGGCGTCCGCCAGGGATCTGTTTGGGGACCACTTTTATTTTATATGATTTATTAATGACATTGTCGCAGAGCTTCAGTTTCCTTGAAACTTTATGCAGATGACTGCATTTTGTATGAAAAGATATCTTCTGTTGATGATCAGGCACGTCTAAATAATGACCTCGCAAAGGTCATTGCTTGGTGCGAATAATGGCAAATGGCTATTAATTTTGAAAAAAAAAAACGTTTTTATGAGAATCACACATAAGAAAAAACCTCTTCAATTTGCATATAGTGTTGCCAACATATCTCTATTAGGGGTAACTGAGTACAAATATTTGGGCCTATGGATAACCAATGAGCTTTCCTGGACGAAGCACATAGATACTGTTATTGCAAATTTTTTGCGTGAACTGTTTTTCTTGAGGCGTTCACTAAAATCATCTACGTCTAGTGTTCGTTTATTGGCAAATAATTCCTACATTCTTCCGTTGTTGGAATATGCCGTAATTAACTGGACCCATTCACTTTAACCAATATTAAAAAAAAATGGAACTTGTACAGCTAAAGGCAGTTAGGTTTGTTTGCAATTCATACGGCCGTGTGTCTGTTGGTGAGCTCGTAAGACGCAGTGTATTACCCCTGGTGACTGTGCGCAACCGTATCTGCCAATTAAAGTTACTCTTTCAACATGTAAAAGGCCATTATAACGTTAACACTGCCAAATTATTTACTTACTCATCAGGTTATAACACGAGACCAAGACATGCTTTATAAATAACCCCCTTGAACGCACGGAATAACTGCTTCAAATATTATTTTTTTCTAGGACAATAACAGACTGGGACAATCTTAATTCTGAGATTGTTACCCAGAATTACTTATCAATGTTTGAAAAATGATTGCAAATGTTATGAATTTGTGCGCGTTATTTACTTGTATGTTTTTATGCATTCGTCACCAATGTTTGAAAAATGCCTGCATATTTCATGAATTTGTATGTGTTTACATGCTTGCACATTTCTAGGTATACCTACCCTGTTATGATCTCATTTTAGATCACAGTGTAAATAAATAAATAAATAAATAAATAAATAAATAAATAAATAAATAAATAAATAAATAAATAATAAATAAATAAATAAATAAAAACTGCAGGTGTGCCGAGGTTTGAATTTTACGTCTTGATACCATTAGGTTTTTCATCTGAGGGCGTCGTCAGAGCTTGCGGAGGTCCCGAACTTTGCCAAACGTGGGCTTAATGCATAGCATATCTACATTACAGTACATGTGCTATGCAGTACTTATGTGCTAGTACTTCCTGCATAGCACAAGAGAGCAGCAGTACCTTACAGCTCAGGCCGAAAGACCGCAAGTAATTTTGCTACAGGAAGCACTGTTATACCCATCTTTGCCGGTTACCAGGGGCGTAGCCAGGGGGGAAGGGGGGGTTGGGGGTGTTCAAATTCCCCCCGAAATTTCTTGCGCAACCCCCCCCCCCCCCCCCCCCCCCCCGTCCCCGCCCCACTTACCCAACCTTTGTTCACGTCGCTCCACGCTGACATAATTCAAGGAACCGGTGCTACTATATCACAATTTCATTCCTGGGCGCTTCCGTTTGGGTTGGTAATTTACAGCGAATCATTTCTGCATATGGTAAAAAAACTGTCACGGTGTTTGTCAAGGCTTTGACGCTCTCTGAGGTTTTGGGCCAGAATGTGGCGGCCGCATTCTGAAGCAACAAATGCGGCAGCGGCATTTTAGATGAAGACGAAAATGCTCGAGACCCGTTTACTTAAATTTAGCTGCACATTAAAGACCCCAGGTGGTCGAACTTTCGGTATACATTTCCGCCGCTTCCCTTCAGGTGCCGGTTAGGCCGCGCTCGCGCAGGATCTTAGGCTACGTTCACACTTGGTCTCGGAGCTGTCGGAAGCGGCAAAATCTTGCAAAAATCCACCCGCCTAGGCGGCAAAGCAGGCAGAAAAACAAGCGGCGAGCCAAATCGGTCTCGGACAGATTTTTTCGCTATGGCGAAGCGTAAACGCGGCAGAAAGTCGTTCTGCTCGACCAGAAGCTACACTAGCATGTAAACAACCGGTCGTAAAATTGAACATGGCACCAAAAGTGTAGGCTGTAATGCTGATGGACGCGATCAAGAACCAACCCTTGCTCTACGACAAGAGTGGTACTAAAACGTACTGTCAGCAATACTCGCGATAGTATTCAATGTCGCGCGACCGGAGGTGCGGCAACGAAGCCTTGGCGTGACCCAACTTCTCACGCTTTTGCAAAGCCAGGCGAACCCACCACCACCGTTTCCAAGGTGTCCGCGTCTTCCGTTTATTCATTGTCCATTTCTTGAAAACAAGTAACTAGAAGTATAAAAGCCATTTCTTCTTCCACTTCCATGGCAGACAATAGTTGGGCAGATTCCTCGTTGGCGCTCCATAATTCGTGCACGTGCACGGTATGTTGCAGAAGGCGCGGGGTGCTTTTCTCGTCACGACGATAGATTGGGAGCGTAGGTCTCACGTAGGACGCGCAGGCTTTGGCGAGCCCCAACACAAGGTCCAGCCCGGGTTTTAGATTTGGTGTTCCCGTTGCCGCTTTGGTGTCCTGGAGGCGCCGACAATAATACGAAATGATGAAATGTTATTACAACTTGTAAATAAAAGCTATTAAAGAAATATAATCACGCCTAGGCACCAACCTGTGACTCAGCGCTACCGCGCCCGTGTGAGGAGAATCACAGAACGCCAACGAGGAATTTACCGAAGGTAGCAAATGACACGCGAAGTTGCACAAAATGATCACTTTTGATGACGGGTGGGTCAATGAATGAACATACCGCTCGAAATAATGCGATAATGAGCGCCACCACGCCGTCAAACGTACGCAGACTAGATGGATGTGGACGAAAGCGGCAACGGCGGCAGCAAAACAAATGTGAACAACTTGGACATGCGCGGAAAAAATTTTCCGGCCGCTTTGGCCTTTCCGCCCGCTTGCCGCTTCCCAAGTGTGACCGTAGCCAGTCTGCGCGCGAAACGTCTCTTGTATGCGATTGCGCCCCTACGGAAGGCTGGTTGTTACTGTTGTGTTGTTGAATCCCAAACCAGCAATTGCGCAAGGCTGGTAGTTGCTGTTGTGTTGTGGAATCCCAAACCAGCAATGTACACACGAAGGGGTTGATGCCAGCAGTGAAATTCCACCGACTCGTAACAGAATGAACGAAACAGACAGCCCACAAGCATGGATTACTGCTGTGCGCAGTACAGCGTAAGTAAACTCTTGTTGCAGGCGCTGATAGTTCTCGTCGGAGTTCACGCGTCCTGAGAAATTGATTATGTGCACTATGCACTGAACAAGACCGGAGTTCATTCCTGCATCACTAGTAGAGCACTGCACGGGCCGATTTTTTTCTGCCCGGGCCCGGCCCGGGCCCGTTTTTACGTTGGGCGGCCCGCCCGAGCCCGATCAAAACTTTTATGGCGAGACCCGGGCCCGGCCCGGGCCCGGAAATAATCTACGTTACCCGCCCGGCCCGGCTCGCCACCCCTTTACCTTAGGCCCGAGCCCGGCGTGAGCCCGACTCGAAACCGGCCCGAACCAGGCCCGAGTTCGAAAAATAATGTTTTTCAGAGTTGAGACGCCCGAGAATAACTCGCTGCACGTTACATGCACACCACCAGAAAGCCCGAGCCCGGCCCGGACCCTCGTCAAAAAACCCGAGCCGGGTCCGGGTCAAAAAGCACACGCCGTGCCCGAGCCCGGCCCAAGCCCGTGAAAAAACTGTTCTACCGGGCCCGGCCCGGCCTGTGGGCCGGGATGGGCCCGGGCTTTCGGGTAAGCCCGAGCCCGTGCAGTGCTCTAATCACTAGTACACCAATCAGTCGAGATTCTGTGAGGTACAAGGCCGCTTCCTGTTTGCACCGGCGTAAGTGAAGCAGAAATGAGTTGCACGCACTACTTAAAATGCGTACACATGCCATATCTATGCTGTGCGGTGAAATATTCTGTACAATTCTGAATCTGTTGACGTAAAGGCAAATGACGGCTGCACACTCGCACACAGCGGAAGTCACAGCGGCCCATGCACTTGCCGCAGGAAATGCAACCCTCTCGTATGAGGGAGCAGGGCGACGAAAGCTTCGAAAAAAAAAGCCTTCCCAGTTTTTTCGCGTACTTAAGTTTATAGCGCAAAGACGCAGCGAACAAGCTATAGCTATGGGAGTAGTTATAGCCTGGTCACGCATGCATTTTGACGTGTATAGCCGGCCTTGACTTGTGAAACGCACTTCGCCCCGACGAGGACGACGCCATCTACGCTTAACGAAGATTTACAATTAATGATGGCTTCTCCGATCGGGCGGGTCGTCTCAATGATGCGTTTTCGAAGACTGGTCCATTCAGTGGCGCGATGAGAGACTGTTGCTTAAAGTGACGGACTGGGATGCTTTCCGTAAGCTGAGAAGGAGGACACGAGCGAATACGCCAGCTTCAGCGAACTCGTCGAGACACTGAGAGCAGACGTTGAAAAGGCTACAAAAACTATTCAAACCAAGCTGGAGGTTTCCAGGATGGACCCGCACCTCGCACAACTCTTTGAAGCCAAAGCACACATTTTTAAACAATGAAAGACACAAAGGCTTAACCGGAGGTTGCGAAAGAGGGTTAACGGTTAACAGTAGTGTACCGCATTAGCTAGGCTACAACGGGATGAGATCTGTTCAACAGTCGATGGGCGCATGCGCACAGGGGGAAAATTGAATCGCCTTAAACACATGGCTAGATGACACACAAACCAAAGGCAATAAAAGCCAGACATTGTGCCGCCTCATTCACAGGCACAAACAAGATGGAGGAACTGAACAAACGCTCTTAGATGAGGTAGCGAAAACATAACTCCCACTAGGCGCAGCACGCTCAAAGGAGTATCCCAACATCGAATGTGACACGGTAAAGGAGCTCGATGAACCCTTCACTCAGTCCCAAATCAGGGCAGTACTTAACAACTTAAATAACTGGCCAGCCTAAGGTCCGGACGGCATCTCAAACAGACTGCTAAGGAACCTGGATGATAGGTCAATTAAGCTGCTAACGAAAAAGGTCAACAAGACTTGGGAGAGCGGATGCATGCCGGACGAGTGGAAAGCGGCTTCGGTTGTGCTTAACCCGAAATCGAATAATCCCACAAACCTCGACAACCTAAGGCCGATATCGCTAACCTCTTGCGTAGGCAAGGTAGCGGAGCATGCGATCCTCCACAGGAGCTTGGATTACATAGAACGCAAGGAACTGTTCCCGCACAGCAAGGTCGGCTTCAGGCCTGCAGCCTTTCCACACAGGATGTAATGCTACTCCTTTGAAGCATATTTTCGATAACAGCACTAGGTATGTTAGGGGAATCTTAGCCTTTGACCTCACCAAGACCTTTGACACCGTATCTCATCGATTTGTCCTGCAGGCCACAGCCAGCCTAGGTCTGGGAGCAAAGTTTCAGGCCTTTGTTAGACCATTACACATGAATAGAACAGCCATCATAAGGATTGCGAAACTCGCGTCAGATGAGTTTGCAGTAGCGGCGAGAGGCACTCCCCAAGGAGCGGTAATCTCACCCGTGCTATTCAACATAGTCATGAAGGGCTTATCGGCGTGGCTAAGATCCCTTCCTAATATACACCACTCGCTATACGCGGACGATATCACGGTCTGGTGCCCTGGAGGATCACTCGCAGAAGTAGAGCACGCGCTGCTATCAGCCCTAGACACAACGGAGTCCTGGAAGACACAGGCCTCCAACTGCCCCCAAACAAACCTCATTGTTACTGTAGAGGCCGGCCAGGCAAGGTGTTAGGGGGCTCACGCCCTGAACCAACTTCCCCTAGCCCTCATTGTAAGAAACGAGCAGTCCATTCTTCAAGTAGAATCTATCCGAATCCTAGGATTGCTGATTGACGCGAGAAGATGTAACGCCAAAACGCTCACGCGGATCACGGCCAAAACCGAAAGCATGCTGAGGGACTAGGTGAAGACAGCCTCCTCAGGATCCATCATGCTTTCCTCATGAGTCACATCAACTATGTAGCCTCGGCCCTTAACTGGACCAAAACAGAAAAGAATAAGCTTAACACTCTCATGCGTAGGAGCATCAAAAATGTACTGGAGTTACCAGTAACCACTTGATCGGACAGGTTAAGCACACTCGGTAAGGACAACGACAATGATGAAGTGATCGAAGCGCAGGTCACCGCTCAGGTAGTGAGGCTCTCGTCAACCAGGGCATGGAGACACATCCTAGACGGGGCCGGCATCGCTCCCAGAATGCTCAACGAACAGAAATCACCTTATCCAGGGAGGCCCGGGCAACCTTTGTGGTCAGCCCATTCCCTCAGAATATGCAGCCGCAATACAATGTAGGGAGGCGAAAAGCCCGAGCACGGGCGGTTTTACAGAAGGTCGGCGAGAATCGAGATTCGACTGTCTTTGGCGACGCGGCTCAGTACGGCAAGTCTAGTTCGCGCTGGCAATCATTGGCGGCAAAGAGGAATTATGCTCCTCGGCCTCGGTCAGGTTAGCTACGAGCGGAGTTGCGGAACAAGTCACCATAGTCCTGGCCATGACCGACGCCTCGCGCACCACCGTTTTCACAGATTCATTAGCGGCCATCAAAGCTTTCCAATAGGGTAACGTAGCCCGAGAGGCTGCCTCCATTCTGGAAAAGAGAACAAACCCTGGCACTCACTTCATCTCGTGGTTTTCCGCCCATATGGGTGCGGTAGTTCATCAGAGCATACCTAACCTCAACGAGCTTGCCCACGACCGTGCGTGAAATCTAACGTGCCGCGGCGGCATGGAGGCCTTATGGGACAGGATCAAATCCAGCTTAACGATCCGCTCCTTATTTTTAACGAAATAGCCTCTAAATATCGGCTTAGTGGAACGGCCTACCCTCTTCCTCGCCCGAAGTTAGACAGGTCTCAGTCAGTTACACTTAGAATGCTCCTGACGGGCTCATTCCCCTCGAGGGGCTTTCTCAGCCGTATCTCCACAGACATCGATTCAAGCTGTCCGGACTGTAATCAGATTCATTGTTCCTTAGCGCACATGCTCTGGCAATGCCCGGCGTTACCTAACGTCCCTCTATCCAGCGAAGCCGATTGGGAAGAGGCACGCCGGAGTCCATCGCTCCAGACACAACTACAGGCAATCCAGAGGGCCCAAGAAAGGGCGGAACATCACGGTATTCCTACACCGACTTGGACGCGGCCAGCGGCTTCCTCGGGTCCCCGATAGGTGCCCCCGCGGAAGCTCCTCAGGATCACATAAAGTTCACTGTCTGTATGTCTGTCTGTCTAGAGCAGCAGCTGCTACTCACACTTTCTAGTGCTTCACTTTACGGCGTCTCCTATGAAAGTGTTACGTGATATTTCGCAACTTTGAGCGTGCTGTTCTTTGGCAAGATGATGTGGAGTAAGTAGCGAGTCAGCTGCTCAGGAAAGACAATAGCCTTTCGATAACCCGAAGCAAACAGCGCTGTAAGGCCTAAATTCTTCTCGTCCCTTTCTCTCGAGGGTACGGGTGTTGCTTCTCCACTAGGGCGTCCGAGACGCAGCGCCAGAGTGTAACGAACGGCCATTGGGGGCAGGGACCTTCAAACCACCTCCCCTGCTTTCCTGCGAGGAATCGCTTCGTCAAGTTGAAAATACGTCCCACGGGAATGACCAGCGGCGACACCATGGCGAGACACGTTTCACCGAATACGTGGCTGCTGGATGGCACTTGGTCACCGACCTTGACGCTGAGACCGAGAAACTCTTTGGAAAGTGCGTTCTACGCCGCTTCGTTATGGCCTCTGCTAGCCGCCATAGCCGTTCGACAAGCGAACCATCTAATTGTTTGGGGGCGAAATGCGAAAACACCCGTGTACTTAAATTTAGGTGCACGTAAAGGAACCCCAAGTGGTCCAAATTTCCGGAGTCCCCCACTACGGCGTGCCTCATAATCAGATCGTGGTTTTGGCACGTAAAACCCAATAATTTAATTTTAATTTTAATCTAATTGTTGGGCCATTCCAGAAGCCAAGACGCGCTAATTCTGTCAAGCGTAACACCCCCTGTCTACCGGCATCCACACCTTTCTCAGTGAGCCGTGTGCGCCCGAGGCTCCTTTCCTAAGTACATTAGGGAACAAAGGCGTTGGAGTGATTAAGCGTTACCCTAGCCCTCAAGGCGGAAACTTAGGTGACTTTAGACACTCCGGTTGGGGGAAGGTGTGCCCGCAAGTTTCCCTGGCCTAGGGATCTAGGGAAGTCAGAAGCCATTTAAGCGGACGTTTGCGGCCCATCTGGAGTGCTCTCCCTTCTGCTCTGAGATGTAGATAGTGCTCTCTCAGAACGATGTAGTCTGCTGAGATGTAGTAGCGCTGACATGCTACGATGTACTGCGTTCCGTACTCCGCCCAGTACGAATATCCCCTTGTTCTGCAAAACATTTGCCTATCCTATGTAAATAAATCCCCGGTTCCGTTTCCCTTACCTCTCGACCTCGTACTCTTCACGAACGAAGCAACCCTCGACAAGTCTGCTCGGACGACAGCGTGGGCCCGCTAAACCTCCGTGTGACGCCCCAGTAGCGTAGCCAGCTACCCGTTACGAGACGCACCGGTGGCGTAGGCTAGAGAGTGTCCCTCAGTTGACGCCGAACTAGAGACCACGACCCTCGAATCCTACAAGAGCCGGTTCACGCAAATAAAGAATACTGCCGCTACGGATAGCGGCGAAAGGTTCGCTCGAGGCTTCCGATGGATTTGAAGCATACACAGATGAAGCTTGCAGCAACTTTGTATTTACAAGAAATACACATTGAGATGCAAGGTGGATCTGTAACTCATACATAGGGCGACCCTATATCCGCAGAGCCGATAGTGCATAGCACCGTCAGTTGTGTCTATAACCCCTGGTCGGGACAACGGGACCACGTTTGCTATCGTTCGGTGCCCCCCCCCCCCCCCCCCAAACATTTCGAACCCAATTACCACCGAGTGGTTTTGAGTATGGTCCGCCGGTCCACCAATCACTAATCTTGTACTAGGATAGGCGTGTGAGTGGTCCGCCGGCTATTCAAGCATTGCCCTTCGTCCACGCACCCTTTCATTCACCCCAGTTTAAGGTGTTTCCTCCTCTCTCTAAAAACATAAAAAAGCAGCAAGGGAGGGGACCAAATGCATAGCAATCGTATCCCCCGCACAGCCAGAGAGCCCAACACAGTGACCACAATAAAACACATGCAAATCAAGGTGGCAGGGTGATTGACCTATGCAATGTCGTCGGGTCCACAGCTCGTAACCGCGTACACCCTGTATCAGCCGGGCCACGTTCAATGAAACCCACACATATGTCAGGACAGTAGTGAACGCCTGTGTTTATTGTTGTCAGGCTTTTATACCAAAGCAAGGGAAAGGGGGAGGGGTTTAGTAGATAGTAAAGAAAGGCACGTGTAGTTCAACAAAGATAGGAAGCGCTCTTGAGCCTGATACGATACATCTTCCCCTTCAACGTCGTTGACTTATCTGCTGAAAATTTTGATCGTATCCCAGACGTTCCGGATGACGTGTTTGCCGCTGCGACCTTCGCTGCGGTAGAACTGGCTGCAACGGTGGTTGCGGACAACTTGGCACTACCGTGGGCGAGCCGGTCGTGGGAGATTCTACAGAGGCAGGTACCTGCTCTTCGACGTAATCTTCTTCGTCGGAGGTGTCCTCAAAAGGCTCGCTCGTTGCCGAGAGGTGTTGCCGATTGCGGCGCAGGATGTTCCGGTCTTCTGTTCGCACATGGAAGGAACGAGGCCCCGATGATCCAAGAACCTTGGCTTTTCTTATCCATGTCTTTCCCCTTATGCGAACGGAGTCGTTGCTCCCGAGGTCGGGAAGTACACGTCTGTTGTGTTTGCTCTGCCTGTGCTTCCTTACTCGCGTGGACACCCGTGGTCCGAAGTCTGGTATGGGGGTCCGCAGGCGTCTTCCTTGCAGCAGCTCCGCTGGTGATCGCCCATCCTCCAGTGGACTTGTTCTGTAATTCAGGACGCGAAGCCAAAAGTTCTCATTCGCCGCTTTTGTCTTTTTCAAGATGCGCTTAATTATCTGTACACCTTTCTCGGCAAGGCCGTTTGACTGAGGGTACTCTGGACTGGATGTGATGTCCTTGAAATCGAATTGCTGAGCAAATAGCCTGAACTCACTACTGGCAAACTGGGGCACATTGTCTGTGCAGTCTTCGATTGGTATACCATAACAGGAAAATATCGCTCCCAATTTTTGTATCACGGAACTGGCCGTTGTACTGGGTAATAGTTCAACTTCCGGGAAGTTCGACATTGCGTCATAGGCACAGAGATAATGCTGGCCACCATACTGAAACAAGTCGACACCCACGCGATACCAAGCTTGTGTCGGTGTTGGACGCATGATTAGTGGTTCTGGCGGCTGCTTATAAGCATAAGTCTGGCATACTGAACACGTGCGAACTAGTCTTTCTATATCAGAATTCAGATTGGGCCAGTATACCAACTGCCTTGCTCTGGATTTGCATTTTCCGATGCCGAGATGCCCTGCATGAACTCGCTTTAGTATGTCCAATTGCATGCTACTTGGCACTACGACCTTCGTTCCTTTTAGAAGGATCCCTTTGACCACTGAGAGTTCGGAAGCCACCGCCTTCCGCGGACCTTCTACGGCACACCCATTCGCAAGCTTGTGAAGTACCTGCTGAAGGTATACGTCACGTTCGGTCTCACTTGCAAGCCTTGAGATGGTTTTTTCACTCACGAGTGCCGATACTACTGTGACTCCATGAACTTCGACGTCACTTGTGGGAGAGGCAGCGCCGTCTTCAGAAGCAGGTGCCCGGGAAAGCATGTCGGCCACAGCCATCTGTTTACCGGGAACAAAAGTCAAGGTGTAATCATATTTCAATAACCGCAAAAAGAAACGCTGTACTCTTGGCGGCATGTCAGCAATGGCCATTTTTGATATGTCAAGCAGTGGGCGATGGTCGCTCTCAAGAATGAAAGGATGACCGTATACGAAGTGATAGAACTTTTCGCATCCAAAAACTAACGCCAGAGATTCTTTTTCTATTTGTGAATAACGTTGTTCGGATTCGTTAAGAGCTCTTGAAGCGTAAGCCACAGGTCTCCAGGCGCTCCCGTGACGTTGCATCAGCGCCGAACCGACACCGTACTGCGAGGCATCCGCCGTTATTTTCGTTTCTCTGCCTGGTTCGAAAATCGCTAGGAGTGGCGATTCGCTAAGCTCTCTGCATATAGCCTGCCAGTCGTTCTCATGATTCGGTGTCCAGTCAAAAACAACATCTTGCTTCAACAGCGAACGCAAAGTAGAAGTGCGCTGGGATAGTGAGGGCACATATTTGCAAAAGTAGTTGACGACGCCTAAGAGCCTCTGTACCGCTTGTTTGTCTCGTGGTGCCGGCATTTTAAGCAGAGCTTCGACCAGAGCAGGATCAGGGCGTATGCCCCTGCTGCTGATTATGTCACCAAGAAACAAAACTTCTTCAACGCCGAACAAGCACTTTGACGCGTTGAATGTCAGTCCTGCTTTTGCTGCTGCTAGTAGTGCGTTTCTGAGCCTGTCATCGTGTTCTTTTCGGGTAGCACCCCAAATGAGCACGTCGTCGACATATACACGCACGCCAGGCAAACCATCAAATACCTCATTGAGCGCTTTTTGAAAAACTTCGCTTGCCGATGAAATGCCAAAAGGCAGTCGAAGAAACCGATAACGGCCAAAGGGAGTTGCGAAGGTGCATATTTTGGAAGACTGCTCATCCAGTGGTTTCTGATGGAATCCGGCGTTAGCGTCAAGCCGAGAAAACATCTTCGCTCCTGCCAACTCTGCTGCTATGTCTTCACGGCGCGGCATCTGGTAATGTTCTCTCTTAAGGCATTCATTAATTTTTCTCGGGTCCATCCATACCCGCAACCTGCTGTCCTTTTTAAGCACGATGACCAGTGGGCTTACCCAATCTGTCGGGCTGCTGACTTTTTGAATGATGCCTTCCGCTTCCATTCGCTGTAGTTCAGCGCGCAGAGGTTCTCGTAGCGCCAAAGGCACTCGTCTGGCTGGCTGGATGACGGGCACAGCACCATCGCGAAGGGTGATCCTATACTCGCGTTGTACATGGCCTGTTCCTTGAAAAAGCTGCGGAAATTCATCGACGATCGCGGAGGGGCTGTTTGTTACGGCATCAACGTTCCGTTTGATCAGCCCCAGGTCCTCCGCGGCTTTCAGACCCAGGAGGGCGCCGTGGTCTTTCTTAATCACGAAGAAGTCTGTGCAGACGCTCCGGTCACCAATGGTCACGTGTGACGAAAATGTGCCAAGCTGTTTGATGATGCCGCCGTTGTACGATCGTAGAAACGCGTTGCTTGCTTTCACTGGACAGGCTTGAATTTTCCGGTAAAGCGACAGCGGCATCAAGTTTGCTTGGGACCCTGTGTCGATCTTGAAGTTGATGTCCTTGCCTGCTTCTTCAGCGCGCGTAGGAACTGTTCAAAGGGTTCAGCTTCGCTCTGAAGTCGAGACCGGAAGACGTACCGCTCATGAATTGTGTTTTCTTGCTCGACGTAGTATTTCTCGAGCTTGGCCACCACCGTGCCATAGTCCTGCTGGTCTTCGCCTTCATCGAACGTAAGGTTGTTGTAGACTTCCAGCGCCTCGTCACCAGCCACGCTGAAGAAAAGGGCCGTCTTTGCTGCCTCTGACCTCGGTTTTTCAGTGCACTCCGTGGCAGCCAAAAAGAAATCAAATTTTTGCCGGAAGAGCTTCCACGTTCTTCCCCCGTTGGTCGAGAGGCCCAGAGGCTCCGGTGGCTTGATGTACTCCATGCTTGCCGTGTTTTGAAGGCTGTGGTGTGGGCACTTGTTACGGTGCTTCCTTCATCGTCGAGCAGGCAAGGCTTCAGTATCTCACTTCTGACACCATGTATCAGCCGGGCCACGTTCAATGAAACCCACACATATGTCAGGACAGTAGTGAACGCCTGTGTTTATTGTTGTCAGTCTTTTATACCAAAGCAAGGGAAAGGGGGAGGGGTTTAGTAGATAGTAAAGAAAGGCACGTGTAGTTCAACAAAGATAGGAAGCGCTCTTGGGCCTGATACGATACACACCCTTTGGGAAAATCCGATAGTGTAGTGGTTTAGTAATTGTGGGCCATGAGTCAACGAAAGCTGTCAATGCGACACTTCAGGCTCGCGTACACTTGTAAAGTAAACACTCGTTCTGAAAGAGGTTCCTACAACGGTCAGTTGGCTACAGTACGTCTTACAAACGGTTTCCCAAGAATTGTCACAATGGGCACGGTGCGCGCAGTGCATAATGAATACGGGTTTACGCATGCTGTGCCATCACCGCAACAGTCACCCGCCGCTGACAATCAATTCTCGCATTGTGCTTCGCTCGTCAAGCAAGGTTACCTTACGTATGCCCTACCAGAGCATTGGTGGAATCACTGGGCTTGCACTTGTATCCGTTGGTCTGAAGCTGCAAGTTGACAGAGGGAGTAGACGGGTCTTGGAGGATATCGATGAGCGACCGCCAAAGCTCCGTGGGGACCGCTGGAGAAGTAGAGCGCATTGGACAAAACAATTCGCGTAGTGAGATATACCTGATGCCTCACTGAAGTCCAGCGAGGACTCAGCTGCGAGGTACGGAATATATAGAGCATTCTGTTAGCAAATTTGTATATATGGCTTCAAACAGTACTGCTTGCTTGTGCCAGCAGAAGCTGGAGACGGGGCTAACTCACACCACTGCTTTTACAGCGCAACCTAGTGTGTTGGAAATAATGCTGCAGCAACTATTACATCAGCAACGTCCCAGATTGAATTGCCCGCAACGTTACTGTTTCCGACGGAGGAAAGTGCGCGATCACAAAGGCGATATTTGCACAGGATCTACCGTAGTCGAGAAGTAGGCTTCACGGTAAATGCTTGGCCGTCAGAATGTCTTCTGTTGGATCTTTACCAGCACAGAGGAGTGGTGTTGACTGAGGCAGGCTTTAAACTGTACGGTTAATGCATACCTGATGCGGTTACGTTTTAGTTGCTTGGAACATCTCTGTATTCAGTAAACACGTGTACATGAATCATGTCCTTGACTATAGAGCCGGCCAACGCACATGCGAAGTTGACAGACTACAATGTGCATTTCTCGTTTCCGCACTCTCGGAACACTTCCTCCGAATATCAAGGGGCACCTCAAATGGACTAAGTCTGTCACGAATGAAAATGTCGACCACGGAATCTGTACAAAAGATCACATCTGTTTTTGATAGTAACACGTGCAAGCCAATTGTAAACGTTGTACCCGGCAGTGGTCTGTTCACTCGTACATACCTCAAGCACGTACCATTATGTGCTTGCACTTTTTTACTTGGCCATATTTCTTTTTGTTAGATGGTGCTACAATTGCCTAGAAACAAGCAATGTGTTTTTTCCCTTTCAGGCTTTGAACACGAGCGAAAACATTTGGTTGAAGGAGCGCACTTACGAAAACGAAGGACACACATGTGTCTACTCCTCTAACATTTCTCTCGAAGAAAATGAGTGCCAATTCCAACAGCACTTTAAAGATGACAAGCAACAAAAGTAAGTGCTTTGAAATGGCTGCGAAACAAAGCGAAAAAAAAAGCCGCATTACACCAGATGGTAGGTGAAGTGAATATTTATGTTGCTAGATTTCATACCCAATATTTCAGACCATTCTATGGACGCGCTTTTACTGCAATAACTCCAACATATATATATATATATATATATATATATATATATATATATATATATATATATATATATATAAATACTTTTGTTTTTCACATAAAATGCCGCACTTAGAACTCTATGGAATGTCCTGCATTTTTTAGATTTTTGCTGTCATGACCACCTCAAATAAAATATTTTTCGTCAACAAGACCATGACATAGCTTCTGAGCTTTATCGTTTTAAATGTCTTTGATGCTGTTTGTTATGGTAGTTTGTTCAAAAATACATAAACACGCATCATTCGTATGGTGCTGAGAAGACAAAAAGGTGTCAACGTGAAAGACCTGGCTGAGTCGAGAGCACCAGAAGTGATCCCTGCAAACAGATAACGAGGAAGCGTAGCCACAAATTATACAAACACACATTTTACGTATAGTTTTATTTTGATATGCCGCCACTGCACATACTATAAGGTAGAACAGCAAGCACACCCAGACAAACAGTTAACAGAGAATAGCAGTACTACGTAGAAAGCAGCTATGAAGAAATAGTTGAAATTTAAGTTGAAGGTTTTTCAAATTGGAAGAGTACACATGAACTATTGTACAAAACATCTGGAGCGCAAGCCTAGTTGGGATCCATGGTAGTGAGTATTGACAATCACTACGGCAATACAGTGTAAATAAATAATACGTACATAAATATACGTTTATGAACAAAATGCAGGGTGCTTCTACTAATAGCTACGGGAAACCCGCAAAAAAGAATTCGTACTTAATAACTATACACTGGAAATGACAAAACAGACAAAGACCCAAATGAAATAAATACCCTAAGCAGATAACAGAAGTGAATGATTATGATATTTCAAAGACAATAAATAATTCTGGCTTGTTTTACTTGTGATGGTAAGTTATTCCATAGGAGTGCGCCACTGCTGTTTAACCTCCTCCGTCCATATACATTAATTTTTGGCAAGAGAAAATTTCCCTTAAGTGCGCTGCGTGTATTGCTTCTGGAGTATAAAAACTCTGATGAACTCGACTAGCATTTAGTGGTTATGCTATTATGAGTACTTGTTGTCTTAAAATTCAGTAATAAATTAAAGGGCAGCATATTTAAACTTTGAAACAGCGGAATTGATTCAGCATTGTAATCAGAAAAAAGTCAAATCGCAATGCCCTTTTCTGAAGAAGGTTCTACATATGGAACGTACATATGAAGGCCGTTTCACATGGTGTGATTTCCATCGCACCGGAAGTGCGATTTCCGTCGCATGCGACGAAAGTCGCGGGTCGATTCTGCGATTTTCGGCTGCGACTAACCAGTTGGTCGCAGCATCGCAACGTCGCAGCAATTGCTGCGATTTTCCGTCGAAATTGCACCGACAGCTATTCTCTCCGCAACCTCTCCGCTAGCCGCAGGCCACACGTTACGTTGGCCCGGCTGTCAATCCCCAGCGAGAGCGATCAAGCAGCGTTCGTTGCGAGCGTTCTGTCTAAGCGCCGAGCGTGCCCGGTGTTCCGGTAACCACACGCGAGCTGGGTGTTTTGACAGATAGGCAGATGTGTAATTTAAAGCTCCTCCATTCCGCTGCGATGAAGGATCTTCCTAGACGTACGTGAGTGGCCTAATCGGCATGCACGGTCCCGCCATCTGGTGACGCAGAGCTTAACCAGCCAAATACAGCGCTAATATACCTGAAACCAAGTGTAAAACATTTTAAACATATAAGAAAACGTGTTCAAGATTACGCTCCTGCCGAAGATTTGAGCCAGCAGCAAAGTAGAAAAAACTTGTTTACTGCTATATTACCGTAGCTATGTGTTTGGTTAAGTTTTGTGCCGGAAGGTGGCTGGGCACCATGCAAGCAGTTCACGTTTGCGCCTCCATTCATCACGTATAAATAAACGTAAATCGTTCATCACACTTGCGTTTATCCGAATACCGGACACCCTAAACTCTATTGTGGTAGAAATCCTTCGGCGTGAAGTGACGGCCGCAAACGCGTAGATGCAGGCGCCGTTTGGCTGTACAGTCTAATGCGCTGCAGCCACTCCACTCGTCTCCTGCCTTGCAGCGGGGGCACGATGTTGCAGCTTTATATGGCGCCGATCGCTACGTTTGCAGCCTACAAAGCAACAAGGGCGAACCATGGTGCTCGCGAAAAGAAGCAACAAGACCAACACTGACCGCGCAGCTCTCGTCAACACGGAGCACGTTTTAACAAAAGCAGACGACACTTGCTGTGGGCCGGAAGTGCTTTTAGTGTAGTGATAGATGTCCTTGTGCATTCTCTTTCTGTTACTTTCTTTTTATAGAAACAAATTAACTAACATCTAAACTATTACGAACAACATCTGTTCATCATAATGCTGGAAAAATGATCGATGATGCGCCCTAGGCAGCCAATCGGATAGCTGGCCCAGTGACGTGTTATGGGCAAATCGCGTCACTTGGGCACAAAACTCATCCGCTCGGCGTGCTGCGAACGGTAGCGATGTACCTTTTTAAAACGTTATAATAAATTACATGCTTTACGTGGAGCGCTTCGATACGTCAATTATTCATCAGAATGACCTACTCTAACGACTCAGTACGTTTGTACACAATCGTCGAAATCGTTTCAGGGATTTAAGGCATGAAATCGTTGGATTATCAAGTGCTGGAACTATTTAATACCTTTCCAGAGATAGCCTTACATAGCCTCAATACGTAGCCTCAATACAAATGGAACACTGACTTGAATTTTGTCCTAAAGGCATGTGTCACTTCTGACTTTGTCGATTTAATTTTCAGGCTGTTTCTAAATAATAGATGAACTATTACTTGTTTCTATGTAGGGGAAAAACAGTCGATATTTCATATGTTGAAAAAAAATTGATAGCTACTTTTTGGTGACGTGTTCCGAAAATTTGCACTGTGTAGGTGGCATATGGGCAACCAATATACGGGCAACTTTTTAATGTATGCAATATGATTAAAATAAGCCGAAAATTTTATTGCAACTGTTCGAAAGAAACAGCTTCACTGAAATTGGATTGTAATTCTCCAAGGTGGCACACATCTGCTGTCTCTTTTTGTCTGAAAATTGCAAGTAACTTATGTTGACTGTACTTCGTTGCGTACAGCCTCGACAATACTATTACCTAATCAAGGGATAACTTATGCTGTCGACTTAAACACCAAGTACAGTTTTTTGTTTAGTGGTTAGAATTGTTTGTCGCAAATGGGCATTTTTGATGTGCGCTGTAGTGGACTGCTCAGCGGGATCCAGGACCTCTGTAAGGCGTTCATTGCCTTTTGTCCATGCATAATCTTTAGTTTTGATAAAGCTGCACAATATAAATGCGAATCCGCATAATTTTTCGCAATATATATATATATATATATATATATATATATATAAAGAGAGCGAGAGAGAGAAAGAGAAAGAGAGAGAGCTTGAGAGAGAAAGGTCAGATCTTTGGCACTGTGCCCCCACTCGAGAAATACTTGGTGCGCCACAGGGAAAGCACGCGATGACGCGTCGGGCGCCATGTACAAGGTTTATTATACAATTTTTTATCTAGTTCTGCACGCTACCGATGAATTAACTATAACATTGTGAGCCTTTCTCGATATCGCCTTACCTCAAGAGTTTCCAGGTTCGCCTCCTCTAAAAGAGCGCTAACTGATGTATGACGGCGGTAGGAATTAAAAATAAACCTGATACATTTCCGCTGTATCATTTCAATTATATTTTGGCTTGACTGAGTGTCAGGGTCCCAGACAGGAGCAGAGTATTCTAACATTTGTCTGATGAAAAGTCTTGTACGCTAGTAATCCTTATAGTACTTGTAGATTTACCCAAAATCCTGCTCAGGTATGCGAGCTTCATCATGGCTTTTTTTTAATGTGAGCTACATGGCTGTTCCACCTAAGGTCCGACGTGATTACTAAACCAAGGTATTAATATTCTGGAACAGATGATAAATTATGACCAATAATGCTGTATACAAAAGGTAACGGCTTCTTTTTGCATGTAATGATCGTTGATACTGTTTTTCTAAGGTTAATACTCACTTGCCACTCTAAGCACCATGTTGTTATTGCTGATAAAGATGAATTTAGGGCAGTCTGCTCTGCCTCGCTTTGAATTTCATCATAAAGTATGCAATAATTTCCAAACAGCCGAATTTTAACTGGTATATTATTCACTTTATCGTTCATAAAAACTAGAAAGAACAGGGGGCCCAAGACCGACGTCTCTGGGATTCTAGATTGCACATCGGAGAAGTCTGATTTCGCATCATCAACAACGACTGTCTGTCCCGTGCCAGTAAGATACGCCTCAATCCTGAAGTAGTTGGTCGTTTTTGAGAATAGGTTTTAGCTTTAATAGCAAGTTTTGGTGGGACACGTGGTCAAAGGCTTTCTCAAAATATAATACCATGTCAATGGTCTTGATCGTCTAGTGCTGCCGCAATTTCAAGCATTGTTTCAAATAGTTGCTTTACGATGGATTTACCACGACGGAAGTCGTGTTGTAGCGCGTCGCAGAGGCCATTACTTTCAATGAAGACTGAGATGTGCTTCAATATTATGTGTTCTGTCAGCTTTGATGAAGTACAAAGTAGGAAGATAGGACGGTAAGGGGAGAGCAGTGAACGATTGTCTGATTTAGGAGTAGAAATAAGTTTTGCATGTGTCCAATCACGTGGAATTTCTGCATATGAAAGTTATTTGCTATAAATAGCGTGAATCAATTTGGCGCACCATTCGGCGTACCTCACCAAAAAAGCATTGGGTATCTCGTCGACGCCTGCAGACTGCTTCACCTCAAGGTCAAGAAGCAAGGACAGTACACCTACTTCGTTTACGATGGGTAGAAAATTGTTGAAAACAGCTATGCGCGGTGTGTAGGATGGATAACCGGTGGACCATTAGAGTTACCGAATCGATACCAAGAGATGGAAAGCGCAGTCGAGGACGGCAGAAAACTAGGTGGGGTGATGAAGTTAGGAAATTGGCAGGTGCAAGTAGAATTCCGCTAGCGCAAGACAGGGGTAATTGGAGATCACAGGCAGAGGCCTCGGTCCTGCAGTGGACGCAAATATAGGCTGATGATGATGATGACAGTGCTGCCTGTTTCATTATTGTTGCATTCCGCTTCTCCTTTATTTTCAGATTATCTTGGTGGTTTCTTGAGTTAGTCTTTCATTCGTTTATGTATACGCCGAGGTACTTTTATTGTTTCACTGTGGGTATGGCTTGCTATTGAATTTACACCACGTTATTACTCGTCTCTTCATTAAGGACCATTATTTGAGATTTTTCTGTGCTAAACGTAAGGCCTAGATTTGTCGCTGCGTTGCCCCAGATATTCGCAAGTATTTGTGAACCTCGTTTATTGTCCGCTAGTAGCACTATTTCATCTGTGTACATTAGTCCAGGGACCTTCTGTGGCACTATTTGTCCATTACGCATGTAGGATAAATCAACCCTAATTCTCTGTTTTCCAGTCGTTTTTCTATACCCTTAACATAAAGCGTGAACAACAACGGTGACAGAGGACAACGTTGCTTCAATCCTTGGTGAATTCCCACTATTTCATTACCTTTTCGACCTTAACATACAACTTGTACTTGGTTGTCTCTATATATCTCCCTCAGCAGCTCCACGAAATCGTCATCTATGCCTTCCTGCTTAACAATATCCTATAACAATTCCCTGTCTACGTCCTCATAGGCTCCTCTAATATCTAGAAATGCTATCGATAAAGGTCAATTATGAGCTACTCAAATATCTATGCACTGAGTGAGTCCGAACATATTACCCTCTAAGCGTCTGCCTGGCCTGAACCCGTTCTGTAGTTCCCCGAATACATCGTTGTTCTCCACCCACTTCGACAATTCTAAATTTATGGCTTGCATTGCCATTCTATATATCACCCACGTTACTGTAACTGACCTGTACGAGCTCGTCTTATCCTTATCTCTTTTGCCTTTGTAGATAAGGTTCATCTTGCTTTCGCGCAACCCAACCAGAATTTTCTTCGTTCTAATCACTTGCTCTATGGCATTGGCAGTGCCTTGCCCTTTGGACAGATGTTTTTTATTAGCTGTATTGGGATTTCATCGGGTCCTGCTGGCGTGCTAATGGGGAAATTTCCTAATAAAAGCGTTCTTGCCTAAATTTGGATCTCTCAGGCCACTCTGCTGTTGCTGGATCTCTTGTCTGAACTACACTTTTTCTCCTGCCGAAGTTATCCTTAATAATGTCTGCGATGTACCGCAGCGCATCGTCTCCTTCGTAGATGTTACCGTCTTTATCCCTTATAGCCGTTTGCGAGTTCTTAGTTGGAGTTCCGAGTGCTTTTATATGGTTCCAGAATGTTTTTTGGGGCACCTTTGTCTCTTTTGGGAATGTTATGCACCCAACGTTCACTTGCGCATTTAATTTTATCTTGCACGAGCTCAGTGGCCATCCTTTTCTTTTCTCAGCATGTGTTCCATCTAAGGATCAGCTCTTCTTCGTGTAATCCCTACTTTTTGTGTTCTCGATGGTCCATCGACGCCTCTTAACGCTCTTCCATCGCTTGCTTTTTTTCCTTGTGATACCCCTTACGTGGTTTCCTCTTTCGCATGCTACAATTGTTTTGCGTGTCTGCCTTATTTCCTGCTGCATCACATCTACCAGTTCATTATATTCCCAGACTGCTGTAAGAAAAGCCTCAATTTTCTTCTCTATGCTTTTTGCGATGCTTTGAGCTTGCTTCTGTTGTTAGACTTTAAATAGTAGATTGGACGCGGCAGGGCTAAAAGATATTGTTTTTCTTTTTCTTTTCCTTCTTCATGTGTATCGAGTATCGAGTTTAGTTGTTTAGCACTTTTAGAACGTCTTTTCCTGACACGTGTTTCAACACGTGCGTCCGCGTGGTCAAGGATATTAGCCATTAGAGTTTTTTTAGCGTGCGTGTATTTGTATCAAGAATATTGCTTTTGTCAGAGCGTGGCCACGTGTCCGAACACGTGCGAACCTGTGTCATGAACTAAGCTTGCTCGACATTTTGTGCAGATACTTTGTGACTAATTGCGGATAAATAAATTCTGGCATTTTAAGGTTTTAGGTTCTGTGCGCATTGGCCTTTTGTAGGTACGTACTTCGGAAGGTTCGGTGATGGCGTTTGAGAAAGCCAAGTGCAACATATGGCAAAAAGGGCGGGAAAGCGTGCAGCGTGCGGGGGTCCCTCAAGGTAGACGATGGGATCGATGAGAAGAGCATTGAAACTGAGCCAGTCGACACACCCTGTGATGTCGATGCTAGGCTAAAGAAAATGGAGGCTGTCCAGATTGAGCTTGTGAATCAGATCGCATAGCTGAGAAATGAACTCAGTGTGGAACGTGATGCACGGAAGGCAGTGGAAGAAAGACTCCAAGCAGCCGAGGAAAAATTCAACAGGGCCGCCATTACGAACGAAAATGGTAGTGACGATGAAACACCGGCTCCCGGCGAGACAAGACCGGAAGTGCCCACAAACCACATAGAATGCGTGCAACATGCTGGAAGGAGGGTCACCTACCTTGACGCTGCCACGAAGGGAGAGCAGGAACGCAGGGGCCAATGCCCTGTGTCGAATCCGAGTCACCCGGACAAGGAGGACAAAGGAAAGCAGGGTGAGACCTCGTGAGGAGGGGGGAGTGAAAAGATCATAATCACTGGTGACTCAAATTTGTCAGTGGCAATTTTGGAGCGGGTGAAAGGCGACAAAAGAGTGGCGGTAGGGACGTTTCCAGGGAGGTCAGTGGCCGATGTCATGGAGCGAGCTAGAGAAAAGATCGCGGAGAATGTGCAGGCACGCAACCTTGTAATAGTAGCGAGTGGCCTAAATGACGTGCTGAACAGGCAAGGGGCGGGAATAGCCCAGCGTTTGGCGAAGGGTGTAGACGACTTACGCGAAGTGTCTCCACGGGTGCAGATTGTGGTATGCACTGTGCCGGAGGTACCTGTACGTGACATTAACGTACAAAGAGCAGTTGCGGCCACTAATGAGGCGATTTGGGAAGTGAGCCGAGAGAAAGGTTTCGAGGTTGCGGAAGTCAACAGGGAAGTGAGAAGGTATGGTGGCTTTCGAAGAGACGGAATCCACTTCGATCACAGGCTTGGACGTGAAGTGAGCTGGTGACTCGCTAGTCGTGCAATTCTTTTACAGCGTAAGCTGTTATGGGCTCATTCCAATAGCTCTTCCGGGTCGCGATGATGCCGCCTCCACCGCGCCCACCGCGTAAGCGCTATCGCTGGAAACGGGGCAAAAAGTAGACGGTCTCCGCCGGGATCGAACCCAGGACCGCTGCGCGCGAGTTGGATACTTTACCACTGAGCCACGCAAGCGTCTGGGATAGCGAAAAGAACCCCCCCCTATAAACGCAGACGCAGACAGTCGGAGCCACCGGCAGTATGGTGGCACCATCTAGAAAAGGCGCAGACGACGAGATGCATTCAAACGAGGCACACACACACACACACACACACACACACACACACACACACAACACACACACACACACACACACACACACACACACACACCACACACACACACACACACACACACACACACACCACACACACACACACACACACACACACAACACACACAACACACACACACACACCACACACACACACACACACACACACACACACACACACACACACACACACACACACACACACACACACACACACACACACACACACACACACACACACACACACACACACACACACACACACACACACACACACACACACACACACACACACACACACACACACACACACACACACACACACACACACACACACACACACACACACGCGATCCCTAGTCTCCGCTAGTATGGTGGCGCCATCTAGTAAACGTGCCTGCAAACGCATCGTGCGCAGCTCGCCATCGACGCCGGGCGGACAGATCTTCAAATCGTTCTCGTCAAAACGAGGCGAAGAGACTTTTTCGCGAAGACTCTGGTGTGCGTGGTGCCGAAATTGGAGCTACTCTTGAGCCGCTCCACCAGCTTACGCTGTGACTGTGCTGCGTGTGCCCCGCAGGCCTGTGAGCTTTTTTTGGGGGGCCCACGGGTGCTTAGGAAGCCCGGATAAGTAGTAATGAAGAAGATACCTTAGGGGAACTACTGACTAACCGCACCAATAGCAACAGAATAACGAGAAAGACAAGAGCTCGATGTGCAATAGGTTATATAAACATGCAGGGCGGTACAAGAAAAGTGGTTAGAGAATGAGGAGCAGTTAAATAGAGAATAGGTGTGTACGCGTTCACAGAAACGCACCTTAGAGACTTAGAAGAACCACCAATGATTAAGAATTATGTTTGGGAGGGGTGCAACCGAACGAAATTGGAAAGAAAGGGAGGAGAAGTCGGAATGTTCATACATCAGGGGGCCAAGTGGGAAAGAGTAAGTTCAAACTGTCAAGAGCATCTTTGGCTATCAGGCACAGTCAATGCAAAGAAAACTTGGCGGGGAGTGACGTATTTATGGACAGGGAAAATTGCAAAGAAATGAATCAAGAGTTAGTAAAATGCCTAAGTGCGGATATTAAGAGTTTCGGGAAGGAAGGGGAAATTATCCTGCTGGGTGACATGAATGCCCACATACAGGATCTATGTGGTTATACCGACAACAACGGGAGGCTAATGCTAGATCTCTGTGAGCAAGATGCCCTCGTTATCGTGAACACGGGGCCAAAATGTGATGGCCAGATCACACGGGAAGGCGGAAATAGACAATCGGCCATCGATTACTGCCTGATGACAGAAGGAATTTATGATAAGTTGAAAAAAATGGTCATTGACGAGGAAGGGGATAGCAGCATAGGGAGTGACCATAAACACACCATTTTGAAAATGGGATATTTAGTTGGGAAAGAGAGCAAGGAACAAAGAATGACCAGTCTAAATTTGAACGATGAACAAATAGCAAATATAGCTACAAGAGTCGAGAAAGAGCTTGACAAATGGCCAAGCAAGGAGTGGGAAAATAGTGAGCTTGTAAGTGTAACGACGAAAGAAATGAGGAAAGAGAAGCAACATGCTTGTTGTAAAGGAAAAAGGAAGCCGGAAAGCTGTTGGAACAGGGAGATACGGGAGGCGATCGACGAACGAAAGAAAGCATCACGACAACACAAGCAGGCAAAAAACGCACAGTTGAAGCATGATGAAATAGACAGAAAATGGGAAATATCCCGCGAAAAAAAAACATGGTTCAAAAATTAGCTCAAGCAAAGATTAAAAGTGAAAGTCAGTGTTGGTTGTCAGAAATGCGCACCAAGAATATTTTGGAACCCTATTAACGTATTAGGCAGGAAGTGTGGAACAATACAGCAACATATCCTTGACAAAGATGAAAGCAAACTGGAAGAGGATGCGGCATTAAAGAACATTCGAAAAAATAACAGCAGAATCATTTCAGGGCAATGGCGAGGTGGTTTCTGAGGAAACAAATAGAATGAACGAAAACCAGACGGGAAAGGAGTTAGTGCTGAGTAATTTCAACTGGAAGAAAGCTGAAGAGAAAATTCCTAAACACACAGCCACAGGTTTAGATCAGGTTCACGTTGGGCTGAATAATGAGCTAGGACCAAAAAGTAAGGAAGCTCTGTTGAAAGCAGTAGAAGAATGCTTACAACGTAGGCGAATATCAGACAGTTGGAGACAAAGTAGGATGAATCTAATTTATAAAGGTAAAGGGAAAAAGATAAAATTTACTCTTATAGACCGCTGACCATTACATCGGTAATATACAGGTTAGCAATGCAGGCGATTAAATTGAAGCTGCAAGCATGGGCAGATGGCGAAGTTCAGAATGGTTTCAGAATCGGTAGGCGGCTGGTTGATAACTTATTTGTCCTTACTCAGTGTATTTAAATATCCAGATTAGAAAGGAGACCGCTACATGTGACGTTTCTAGACATCACCGGAGCGTATGACAACGTAGATCGCAGCATTTTGTGGAATATTCGGGAAGGAGAAGGTATAGGCAACAACAGTATACAACTATTGAGGGAGATTTACCGAGAAAATACTCTTTGCATTGAATGGGAAGGGATGACGAGCAAGGATAAAGTTGATATCAACAAGGAACTGACACAGGGTTGCACTTTATCCCCGCTGCTGTTTATGATGTACGGGGTACGGATGGAAAGAGCGCTAGAAGGAATCAATATCGGATTTAACCTCTCATACAAACAAGCCGGCACAATAGTTGAGCAGCAGCTTCCAGGTTTATTTTATGCGGACGACATTCTGTCGCTTGCTAACAAGAGAAGTGATATGCAACGTTTGGCTTATATCTGTGGGGAAGAGTGTGAGAAGTTAGGAATAAAACAGCGTTAAAAAACCCGGTTTTATGGTATTCAATGAAAACAGTGAACAGACAGTGTTGATACAGGGCCAGGAAATACCTCGGGTAAAAGAATACAAATGCTTAGGTATATGGATAAACGAAGGCGGTAGATATCTAGAGACACACAAAAAAACAATAATAGCAAATGGGATGAGAAATGCGGCCATAATGAAACACAGAACGATATGTGGATACAATAGGTACGTGGTGCTCCGGGTTATGTGGAAATGTGTAATGGTTTAAGGACTTACATTTGGAAATGCGGTTGTTTGCTTGAAATTGGGGCTACAATAAGGACTTGATGGCAACCAAAGGTCAGAGGGACGTATCGCGGTGGGCACCCATGGGAAGACTACTAATGAAGCTGTGCAGGGTGATATGGGCTGGACAAGTATTGAAGTAAGGGAGGCCCAGAGCAAAATTGAATTTGAAGAACGACTGAGGAAAATGGAAGAAAGTAGATGGGGTGCAAGGAGGGTGTTCAGGTATTTGTACAGGCAAAACATTGACTCACAGTGGAGGAAAAAAACTAGGAAGCTTACCAGCAAAGCGAGAGTCACACACGATGGTGTGACAGGTGGGATCTAGAGTGGCCAGGGCGATGGCCACTTCAGCCGTTTCGGCAGTGAGGGTAGTGACGCTGGAGGCGTGGTGTAGGACTCCATCGCGTGTGGCGACGGCCACAAATCGTGTGCCATGGGAATATTGGGCTGCATCAACAAATGTAACGCCAGGTACTTCAGCAAAGGCCGTATTTCTCCTCAAGCTCTTCGTATCCTCCGCCAGGCACCACACTCTAAAGAAAGCATGATCTCCCTGACATGGATCCCGGCCCACGCTGGCACTGTCCACCCACACCTCCCCAACCTCAACGAGGTCACCCACTCCATTGTGCGAGGACTAGTCAACCACGCCGGAGACACTGGAGACGAGTTGGACACCAGGGACAACCTGACTACTTATAACGATCTCGTGAAGGAATATTATCTTAGTCGCCGAACCTTCCCCCCACCTCACCCCAAGTTCAGCCGGACGCAACTACCACCCTGCGTCTGCTACAAACAAATACGTGCCCTTCACCCGCCTGCCTCCACCTTATATTCCCTGAAGTTTACAGTACCTCCAACTGCCGGTGCTGTGGCACTCACCTGGCTACGGTTCCGCATATGCTGTGCGGAGCTCCGCCCTCGACGAAC
This sequence comes from Dermacentor silvarum, assembly GCF_013339745.2. NCBI lineage: Eukaryota > Metazoa > Arthropoda > Arachnida > Ixodida > Ixodidae > Dermacentor > Dermacentor silvarum. The sequence continues at coordinate 59,224,174 of NC_051164.1, forward strand.
AAACCTGGGCGACCCAGCACGCCCGTGAGGCGGCGGCGAGGCAAGCCCTCGACGTCCCCTCATGGGAGGCTTAGGCCGGGCCATCTTAAACTGCTGGTTCCGCAATAAATGTTTATTCCTCCTCCTCCTATCAGCAAATATGCGACCGATATGGACAGCAACGCGGCAACAAAGAACGTCAAACGCAAAGTGAGGGAGGCTGAGACAAGGTTATAGTTGGAGGAGGAGGAGGAGGAAAAAGAAGAAAGGAAAGGCAGGGAGGTCAACCAGACGCACGTCTGGTTTGCTACCCTACACGGGGGAAGGGGATTAAAGGGATGAAAAGAAAGGAGAGAGAGGGAAGAAAGCACTCGCAGTATGAACACGTGCGGTTGTCCAACACTTCACAGTCGGTCACTGAGGCCAGTCGACTTCATGAATTTTAACAATGCCCGCGTCGCTTTGTGAGCCTGCGACGCGTGGGGCCACGGTCCAAGAATCTTTGTCTCTGAAAATGGTCTCCTGTCTAATTTGTTTAACACACTCCGGAGAATGTCGCGTTCGGTTTCATAAAGATGACAAAAACACAATACGTGGCAATAGAAAAGAAACCTGGTATGATTAATTTCATTCATGTACCTTTATTAGTTTCAAACCGCAGCTTCCTAGCTTTCGTACCTTCCCGCAAAAATGGGCAAAAGTAAAACCAAAATTCTAAATATTGCTTAATTTCGGCCGCATTATTAGGAAAACTGACAAAGATACATGAATGAAATTTTGCTTCCTAAATGTAAATTCCTTGAACTATATTTGTTCTAAAATTTAGCTTCCTTAAGCGTGTGGTTGCCGGGCCGTTTACAACAGAAGCTTGCAATATTTGGTTATCTTCAAAAGCAAATTATGCAAAAAGTAAACATTCCAAATTATTTTGCTGCGCCTAGGAAATAGATAAATATGTCCTAAAGCTACAGCGCAAGCTGCAATGCAGTAGTTTCTTCTAAATATGGTTAGAATTGAAACACAGTTCGCAAAAACCATGTATCTCATGCTTGTTCTTGAACATCTATTTCTGAATCACATTAATCAATTTTTTATATTATATCGTTCATTTAGGACGTATTGCTATATACAAGGTTTGGACAAGCAGCGGCGACGGATGCAAGGCTGTCGCGCGCCTCCTCTGGCTACTTCGTCGCCGTCGTCTTCGTCCGACTGACAGTAGCAGCCCCTTCACTGTGTCCTGGCAATATATAGTTGTAATCTACAAGATTTAAGCTTTTTTATGGTATATACCACACCTTTATATCCCAAGTAGAAGAGCCGCCACGGTTGCTCCAAATGTACTGAAAGCGGGGGCTCGTGCCGCTGGAGTGGGACCGCTACCTTAAGCTATTTCAGCCAGCCGTAATTTGCGGTTCGCATCAAAAACGATGAAGAAATATAAAAGAAAATAAACTTTCTTGCCGAGGCAGGATTCGAACCCGCGTACCCCCGGTCCCACGCCGAGCGCTGTAACCACTAGGCTATATACAGCCACTTTATTTTTGAACATGGTATTTATTACAATTGTAGTGGGGAAGAGGGTCACGAACCATTGAGAGAGGACGACGACGTTCGGCAGCCCGGAGAGAGCGAGACAGGGACCGACGCTCTTGGGCCAAGGCTGTTGTTACGTAGTGCTGCTTGTAAATAAGCCCCCATACAATATATAGTTCCTTTTCTTTTTAGTTGTGTTCTCAAACGAAATCCACAGGCTGTAGGAAATTGTAACCATGTCTATATTCCTATTCTTACCTTCTGTATCATACAATCCCTCATACATGTGATCGCTGGCTTAGACATGCATCACGTTTAGCTCGTTTTGCTCCTGTAGTTCGGTTGCAGCGTAGTTGAGAGCAGCACTGCTGCCGCGCTTGAGGCGGCAGCTGGGTGGGTGGTTGTAAATTTCCCGCGAGGATTCTTTTAAACGCAAGAAAGAGAAGCGAAGATAGCGCACTGCAAACACATTAAGTAACGCCTTTGAATGTGATCTATTACAAAGTATTGACCTACGCATTTGCTAAAAGTCTAACTTTCACAAGATAGCCACATTTTGTAAAGTAATTTATTATTTACAATATTGAGAGTAAGTGGACATGGGTTTCTTCTTTTTGCATTTTGTCGGTGATAACTTTCACCGACTCAAAACCTTCACTCTTTTTCGTTTCCGCGCAACACCTCTTTGCTGCATTTCAATACTTTATCTGTGTGACGTCAAGGTGCTTTAGCTAACGAGATGGGCCCTGTCTGATGAGAATATATTGTCACGTGCCACAGAAGGCCTTTATAAGAAAAAAGCACTGCACCGGCAGAAACGAGTACTAGATAAGAAGATGGCTGACCACAAAACAACTTCTCTCCTTGCCTGAATACTGGCTCGCTCGCTGCACCTCGTTACCTGGTGGCATTTTCCTCCTCTGAAAAAAAAAATAATAAAACGGGCACTGTCCCTATGCTAGTGCTAGTCGACGTAGGTAGAGGAAAAAAAAAAGAAGGAACGAACAGAAAGTATGCACAAGTGGGGGTGAGGAAGAGAAAAAAAAGAAAGTAAGTCATAAACTTCAGACATTGTCGCATATTGCGCGAAATAAGGCTTGAGTCGTACAACGTGCACAATTTCCGAGTGGTGCCTTCAACGCTGGGGCGATATGGCACTATCCAGGAGAACCTGGTAGTTCACGTCACTAACGCGATGCAGCACTTTGCAGGGTCCAAAGTAGCGACTGAGCAGTTTCTCTGACAAACCCTGGCGGCGCACCGGCGTCCACACCCAAACTTGATCGCCCGAGTGGTATTCCACTTGGCGATGGCGAAGATTGTAGCGGCGTGCATCTACACTCTTCTGTTGCGTGATGTGTAGGCGTGCCAATAGGCGAGCTTTTTTTTCGTACTGCGTAAATTGCTCAGCGTCAGGGGTGAGCAACGCGTCGTAATCGTGTGGAAGCATCGTCTCCAGCATGGTCTGAACCTCACGTCCATAGACAAGACGAAACGGCGTGAGTCGCGTTGTCTCCTGGATGGCAGAGTTGTACGCAAATGTTACGTACTGTAGAACCTGAACCTGATGATAATAGAAAAGGCCTGAGTCCATTCCTATTTGATCGAATGGTGCCCTAGGTGGTGCGATCGGTTGCAGAAGCCCCGCGGGCTTCAGTGGCGGGGATTTGCGGCGTTGAGCATTCCCGACAGCTCTTGACGTAGCGGTTTACAGATGTAGAAAGTTTGGGCCAGTAGTACGCCTGTCGAACTCTGGCGAGAGTTCGTGAGGAGCCTAAGTGACCAGATGTGGGTTCGTCATGGCAGGCAAGAAGAATGTCGTGGCGCATGGCAGTAGGTATGACGAGAAGGTAGGGTTCGCCGTTGCTGGTCAAGTTTTTCTTATAAAAGACACCACTTCGAAGGCAGAAGGAAGACAGATTGCAAGAAAGGCGTCGAGGTATGGAGAGTTGCGTCCTTCGAGATTTTCGATGATTGTGCGGATTTCGGCGTCCTCGCGCTGTCGTGCGATGAAGTCCGTTGCGGTGGGGGGCCCAAGGAATCCGCTGTCATCCTCAGCGTCAGGATCACACACTTCGTTGGGTGCACGCGACAACAAATCAGCATTTTCGCGCTTGCAGGTTGATCTGTATACGATGGTCAGATCGAATTCTTGCAGACGAAGGCTTCATTGTGCGAGTCACCCAGGGGGTCCTCGTATATTGGTAAACCAGCACAAGGAATTATGGTCGGTCACTACTTTGAAGGGCGACCATAGAGGTAAGGCCTAAACTTCATGGTCGCCCATACCTCTGCAAGGCACTCTTTCTCTGAGGTTCCTTCTGCGCGTGAAAGAGTACTGCTGGCATAAGCTATCACGCGCTCTGTGCCCTCTTGGTGTTGGACCAGGATGGCGCCAAGACCCACGTTGCTGGCGTCGGTATGGACTTCAGTACCAGCGTCCTCGTCAAAGTGAGCAAGAACTGGTAGTGTCTGCAAACGTTCCCGTAGCTGGGTGAAAGCCGCGTCGTGCTCTTCATTCCAGACAAATGGTACATCTTCTCGTGTTCGGCAATCCTAGAAAAATTGGCGATGAAGTGGCGATAGTATGCGCAGAGCCCCAGAAAGCGACGGACTGCTTTCTTGTCACGGGGAACAGGAAACGAGCCTACGGCGGTGTTCTTGTCAGGGTCAGGCCGAACGCCATCCGCGCACACAACATGGCCACGAAACTGAAGTTCTTTAGAACCGAAGTGTCATATTTCTGGCTTCAGCGTGAGGTTAGCAGCGCGGAGCGTTTCCAGCACAGTCTTCAGACGATTCAGGTGTTCCTCAAAGGTCGCCAAAAATACGACGACGTCATCAAGATATAGGAGGCAATTATGTCATTTCAGACCAGTGAGAACAGTGTCCATCATTTTTTGGAATGTCGCTGGTGCAGAACGCAAGCCGAAGGGGAGCACTTTTTATTCATACAGGCCATCCGGTGTAACAAAGGCAGTTTTCTCGCGATCTCGTTCATCAACTTCAATCTGCCAGTATCCGTTTTTCAAATCTATAGATGAAAAATACTTGGCGCGTCGCAGTCTGTCGAGTGAATCATCGATGCGGGACAGCAGATAGACGTCTTTTTTAATCACGCGGTTTAGCGGCCTGTAGTCAACGCACAAACGTAGCGTTCCGTACTTCTTCTTTACGAGGACGACCGGCGATGACCAGGGACTTTTCGAAAGCTGCATAACATCGTCCTGAAGGATCTCTTCGACATGCGTATGTATCACGTCACGCTCTTAGGACGAAACTTGGTAAGGCTGTTGTTTTATGGGCAAGACGTCGGTACACGTAATGATTCGGTGTTTCGTGATGGGCGTCTGATGCATCTTAGATGACGAGACGAAACATTCTTGGAATTGAAGTAGCAATTCATGCAGCGCTATTCGTTGTTCCTCCGGTAAGGTTGAATTAATATCTACTTTGTCGAGTGATGAAGTCCCGGCCTCCGGTGTCGATTGAAGATCATTGTCCAGTGATGCAGACGTAAAACATTCAGCAATGCTCGTTATGTGCTTGCGTTGTAGTGCACGTTAAAGGACCCCAGGTGGTCAAAATTAATCCGGAGCCCTCCACTACGGCGTGCCCCATAATCAGAACTGGTTTTGGCACGTAAAACCTCAGAAAGAAGAATGTTCGCTATGGGCCAGGCGAGAGCAATGGAAGTGCGACGAAAAAGGTGGCGGTATACTCATCACTAAAATTCGTCACAAGCAGCGTAGAGCGTCCGTCACGAAGCGTAACGAGGCTACAAGCGGCGCAGATGCGTAGTGTGAGCAAGAGCGACAAGTTGCATTCAGCGACTGCCTCACCGTCACGTAAGTTGTCGCACACAACATCAACGAGGACACTCGAACGCGGGGGTAACGCGATGTTGTCGGCATAAACGCGAAACGCGCTGAGATGGCTGTCGTCGGTTTTGTCTGCTGCTCTTTTTGTCGAGAACGCCACGGTGCGCTCCCGCAGGTCGATAATAGCGCCATATTCCCTGTAGAAAGTCGACTCCCAGAATGATGTCTCGGGAACATTCACGAAGTACAAGGTAACTGGGGAGAAACGCACGTCCACGAATGCTAACTTTGATTGTGCACATACCAAGTGGGTAACATTTCCGCCGGCAGTGCAAATTTGTGTTCCGTACAAAGGTGTAACTACTTTCTTCAGGTGTGTCGCTAGTTTTGGGCTCACGATCGAGTAATCAGCCTCTGTGTCCAATAAAGCACTGACTTCATGGTGACCGTCGACTCGGCTTCCGAGTTCAGTTGTCGTCGAATCACTGCGGGTACGTGGTCGCGTCGCTGGGAGGCCTTGCTCGCGTCGATTATCAGCGACCTCGCCGCCGAAGGTAGCTGTCTTTAGTTTTCCCGTCTAGGGCTTGGCGAACGCCCCTGCGCCGCCACTGGAGAGCTCCGGGAATTTGGGGAAAATCGTCTCGGTGACGGTGACCATGACTGCCTGGACAGTGGCATGCGCTGTTGAGACAGGTATTCTTCAATGGCTCTTGGTCTTTCGCCGAATCTTGGCCTTGACGAGTTGACGGCAAAACCCTGAAGTCCAAGGCGGCTATACGGGCATTCACGGTATACATGTCCGGCTTGGCCACAGTGATAGCACATCGGTCGCCTGTCTGGTGTGCGCCAGACGTCCGATTTCCTTTGAAGCGGTTGGCGGTTCTCCAAGTGCTGCATCGGTTGCACTGATGGAAGTGTATCGTGAGGCGTGGGGCGCACGAAGCGCGGTGAAGCAGGAATATTGACCCTTTTCGCGGTGATCACGTGGGCGCTGCCATGTTTGATCACGTGGTGACGCGTCCATTGCTTGCCTCAACTGCCTCCGTTGCCCCCTTGTTTACAATGGAAGTGTATGACGCCGGAGCGGCTTAGAAAACCTCTGTTTTCGGAGATATCGTAGACGGTGACTGGGTGGACGACACGAAGCTTTGATTACAGCTTCAGAGAGCATGCAAAAGTGCTTTCGGAGCTGATTAAGCTATGTCCAAACGGCGCAAGCAGAGTATTTGGTGCGTGTTCTAAAAGCGGGGCTAAATATGTATTCCAAGCTATCCAAACATTCCACTCATACATTCAGTGAGGATTAGTGGGTTTTACTCTTTGTTCTTTATTCGGAAAGTATTTTTAAGCAGTGGCTTGTGAGTTTCTGACTCAGTGAAGTTCCTCGGTGCGGCCACTATACGATTATTTTCTGCCTAATAGCTTGCGGGTGTGCTCAGTTTCGATAGATTTGTTCTTGCTGCGCACAAGGCTTGAAACGTAGCTATTTTGTACATTGTAATACCTTGTAGCAAATATATAATACAGCTAGTAACTCGCTTAGTCTTGTGGACCATCACGAAACATTCAGCTTCAACCATTCGTGCGCCATAGGCGTAGTCCGTCATTTATTGTGTGTATACAGTGCGCATATATTCAAGTGTGAGTCCATTCGCTTATTCTTGATACGTCGATGATAGAGTGGGCGTAAGTTTTCCTTCCATTTGGGACAGATGTTTACAGATAACTTACGCGAAACTTACTATGACAGGAAGCGGCGCTACTCCCTTTGTTTAACGAGTGGTACTCACTCTTACCGACGTTCTGGGGATGAAGCCCTTTCTTTGAAGGTTAGCGATACAAGGCTGGTGGATGAGCAAATTTTTGTATCCTCGAGGAAAGCCGTACATCTCGAAGTGCCGGTAACACGTTCGGACAGTTGCAGCAGCGGTCCAAAAACTTGGCCATGCAGATTCATTCCATTCCTTAACATGCCAGTCACTATTTTTGCAGCCAACTACTGCACACCTCTTCAATCCACATGAATCAATCTAGCATGATTGGAGCACAGTGTGTTAGCGAAAACTCAGTTGCAATTCCGGCAACTGATCGCACAACAGCAAGGTAGAAGCGGTAATGGTTTAGTATTCGTGCGCGGTCACTGAGGAGACGTATGGCGAGCCGCCGTGAGCGCTATCTCGTTTCTCTAAAACAAACTGCTCCCCAAAAAGGGTCAATACCGGCTCGCATCTTCCGCGTATGATGCGTGCCGAAGCTCCGTCGGCACAGGTGGTGTGATCTCACTGGCAAGCGGGACTTTCAGAGCATGCTCTACCTCGTTCCTGATGAGGCTTGATATGGATCCCGCAGTAGATTGAGGCGGGCAGCTCGTCGCCCACCACTGGTGGGATGAGGTCGCAGAGGGAGTCTATGTTGATACTACCTCCGACTGCTCCAATCTGACCCATCGATGACGCGACGCTGATTTGCCGGTCGTACACTGCTGTCCGCTGCTGACCGCTGCTGAAGCACCTTTTCCATTGTCATGGCTTCAGTTAAGAACTCGGCCACAGTCGTTGGGGAACTCCGAACGAGGCCAGCGAAAAGCTGCTCCTTAACCCCTCGTATTAAGTGGCGGAGCTTCCTATCTCCTGCCATATCCGTGTCAGCTCGACCAACGAGGCGCTTTCGTTCGGCATTTGGATGTGCGATTGAATGGCCCGCTCGGCGCGTTCACAGTGATCAGCATTGGCGGCAATTGCCCGCAGATGACGGCAAAAGTCGCTCCACGACGAGAAGGGTTCGAGGTTCTCGTACCAGGTACGAGCGCCATCCTCCCGGCTAAAGTACATATTCTTCAGCTTGTTCGCATCGGTACACCAATTGAAATCAGCGACGCGTTCGAACTGAGCCAACCAGTCTTCGATGTACTCAAGGATGGAACCATGGAAGACTTTTGGCACTTTCTGTAGCGTATAGTTAGCAGCAGTAGTACTGCCTTATACCGCTTTGGTGTGTCGCTGACGTCGTCTCGGGAAGAGGTCTAGGCTCAGGGGGCAATCCTCGGATTTGGCTGGCCCGGTAAACAGGTGTTGTCACTGCAGAGACAGGGCTACCAGGATGTGTGTGGGACATTGGCTGGGACCACCCAGCACCTCCACCAATTTGTAACGTGCTACAGAAGGCCTTTATAACAAAAAGTATTGCACCGGAAGAGACGAGCACTAGCCAAGAAGATGGCTTACCCCAAAAGAACTTCTTCGTCTTCTTCTCTCCTTGCCTGAATACTGGCTCGCGCTCGCCGCACCTCGTGACCTGGTGGCAATATGCACGTGTGGCGGACGCTGTAGTGCACTTTTTAATTGACGCTAGTGCAATCGATGGTTTTGGTACGTATATCTTATGAATAAATAGCAGACATATGTGAAAGGAAACAAAAATATCATCGACCTGACTGTATCCCGAAGCCACAAGCGAAACCTTCATGAGTTTTTCAGAAAAAAAAGCTTCGCAGGTGAAGAAAATTGCGTCCTTGTACGGAACAAACTCTAAGGAATGAAGTTATTGGTCCATAACAAAGTTCCTGGACAGGACGAATGTTTTAAGGCGAAAGCCTTAAGTGGTGCATACCCCCGATCCAATGGCTCAGCCCTGTCGTATTGCACAGGCTACAAGCAGTCAAAAAAATGAAGCAAACAGTGCATACATTCATTTCAACCACGCATACAACATACAGAAACGCGGCGCCCAGTGCCACGTGACGTTCTATACCTGACCTTATCTATGGCTCATACCCCCGTAAGCAATCAGAAAAAGCAGTGGCTCATCCTCATAGAGTTTCTCACTATCTTACTTAGAGGAAAACTGGCGCTGCTGCGCTGTGATATCCATGAGAATGCCGGTATATTGTGACTTCGGATTGGCATCGTTCTCGGAGAGCCAAGGAAGCCTTTTAGACGCGCCTGGCTAGCACCGTTCCATATGTCACAATGATTCATTTCCTGCTAAACAGCACGTAAAAAACAGCTTTAGCTTTATTATTACACAGAAACATGTTTTGGTCAATCTTGAGGACTTACTATTGGATGCACAATTATACGAAACGTAAAAAGTATCAGCTGACCGCTAAAGTTGGAGGACAGACGACAAGATTATCGCTCGCTTTGGAACAACTTGTCGTCTGTTCTTGCTTTTGTTCGCTTGATCCTGCATTGTAGGTGAGTAAACTTTATTGAGAGAGGAAATACGGGTAAGTGAAATCCATTTATGTAGATTTTACTTTAAGAACGCATTATTTGCGTAGCCATATCCACGTTCTAGACGAAGCCTCGTTCAACACCAGCCAACACAGGCCTCGCAGACACATACCCCGTCATTCCCATGAGGGCACGGCGCCCTTTAAGAAACTCGCATAGATGGTGGCGCCAGATTACCCTCTAGGTGTTATAGTGAGAAACTCTATGCTCATACCCCCGTAAAGCTTAGGCTACAAGCACTTAGCAAAGTGAAGCCAACAGTGCATAATCCCCTGCTGAGAGGATGCAATTCAAATCGAAGAGAAACGTCCATGTCGCCAGTCTGACCGCGCTGATGGCGGCGAGAAGTTCGAGTTAGAGCACTGCACGGGCCGATTTTTTCAGCCCGGGCCCGGCCCGGGCCCGTTTTTACGTTGGGCTGCCCACCCGAGCCCGACCAAAAGTTTTATGGTGAGACCCGTACCCGGCCCGGGCCCGGAAATAATCTGCGTTACCCTCCCTGCCCGGCCCACCACCCGTTTACCTTAGGCCCTAGCCCGGCTCGAAACCGGTCCGAACCCGGCCCGAGACCGAAAACGACATGCTTTTCAGAGTCGAGAAGCCCGAGGATAACTCGCTGCACGTTACATGCACACCACTAGAAAGTCCGAGCCCGGCGCGGGCCCGCGTCAAAAAGCCGGAGCCCGGCCCGGGCCCGGGTCAAAAAGCACATGCCGTGCCCGATCCCGGCCCAAGCCCGTGAAAAAACTGCCCTACCCGGCCCGGCCCGGGCCCGGGCTTTCGGATAAGCCCGAGCCCGTGCAGTGTTCTAGTTCGAGTGGCGCCCTCTACGAGTGACGTCACGGCCAGGACGACGCTCGCTCGGCTGTTGCGCGTGCTCGTTCCCTTCGTGCATGCTTGGGGTATTGGTGGCTCGAGCCGTACTTATTCAAGGATATGCCGGCTTCTTTTTACTGTCATGCCTGAACGGCAGTTTCTTCTTCAAAACCGGGAGTAGAGAAAATTTGTGGCGTGGATATCGCCAACTATGTAGCATTGAAGGGGTCTACTGGTTTTACAACGCGTATATGCGCAGTGTCTGTCCAAAACGTTTGCTAATACTTTCACCGTTCTCTGAAACAGGCACCTAGAAAACGCATTGCTCATGGCTGTTACCGCGACGGCGCGTCACGTATAGCATGTATACACTTCACGAATACCATGACAGCAATCACCTGAAGGAACTGTTTCGTGGTTAAGATCAAGAGCCTATCAATTGCACGCGAGAAAATGTTTCATAGTAACCCTCAGTTGCCTTTATCGACATCATGGCAGAGCCCCTACGCAACTAAATCTGCGGACTGTCGTAATGGCGAGGCACGCATTATTCGCGAAACCCATCAGTTTACTACAACTTCGAATTGAAACCACGATGCAGTTACTTATGCACCAATTGCAATGCCTAAGGTATACTCGCGGCTATACAGCGCAGCTTAGGCTGCGCTGAAGAGGAAAATTCAAACACCTTCGGCCTCACGATGTCTCGATCCTGCGTTGTTTAGCTACACCAAAGTGAGAACTATTCGATTTGTGAGTACATAAAAGAGAACCTCACATACCCACCTCACAGAGAAGACACCACAAGCCTCAAATGAATTCACTTGATTTTTGACCTCACAGGGGAATAATGATATCTTCAATAAGCCCCATACTGCTAATAAATGAGGCTTTGGCTTCTTTTTAGCTGCAGCCACACTGTCCAAAAGGTATATTTCACTATAAAATTCGGGCCGAGCAGACTGTGTAAATTCGCAAACAGATCCGTGATGTCTGTTCCTCAAGAAACAAGCAGCAGTAAATTGCACAATTGAGTTGAACGTGTAGTACGGAACAGTGAATAAATATTGATACATTCCTTTGCGTATTCTGCAAATAGCTGTAATTCTTAATTAGTTTTACTTCAAATTACCGCCAGTTAAAATTAACCGGTGAAGAACGGCCTAATTTTGAGAAGCAGTTAAAGAAACAAGTGGTGCTGGTTAAATTTAAACTGCAGTGTCAGGTCCTCGTGTTACTGCCGAGTGTTTCTTTGAAGAAATGGAAAATTAGATATTCTACCATGAACTACTAGTCATAAGCAAACACGTTTTAATGGGTTAAAATCAAGGTAAATGTAGCAGTCATATGTAGCAGGCATATTGACATGCTCGTTGCACCACTGCAGCTATGGTATCCTAACTGGATTCTTATGTGCTATATGTTTATGCGTTTATGCTATTATTAGTCACGTGCTATTTATGCTTTTTTATTAGCCCCTCAATCTGCAAAGTCTAGATCCGCGCATGAAAAACATGCAATGGGCTGGTCTGAGCTTCTTCGGCTGGCACTGCAGCGTTGCCCTTGAGAAATAAATTGTCGTCTAGGAAATAAGCTCTTTGAATAGTTTGCGCGAATGAAGGCGTGGTAAAAATGTATCTGAGATGACCATCATAAGTATACTAGCACAGGGAACGACAGCGAAAAAACGGAAACACTGCAGAAGGCGCCCGGACAGCGCCCGAACGGCAGCAGACGACAGGCGCGAGTCCGTGCCCTGACGTCACGCGAACGGCGCTCGAAGCGCCCCTATAGGTTGTTCTCGGGGCTAATACGAGCGCGCAAAGCCGCAGCTAAGCGTCGAAAACGAGCCGAAGAAGCCGAACTGCGAAATCAGTGAATGGACGATGCGAGACGGCGCATACCAAGTGTGCAACAGGCTTTCGCCTTCCCGTGTTACAGGAGCGTAACAAGCTGCCTTACATTTTTTATGCGAGCTTCGCGCTTGAACCGAGCATCGGCGCCACCAACCTCAGGTAGAGAACGCTTCCGGTGCTTTGCCACCGCTTCCCGAGCTCTCGCATGTACAGGGGATTCACGGTTACCCGAATGATCCCCCGGTGCTTCACCCACTCATCATCATTCACTTCGTGGATATGCGGCGATGTTTTTTCATGCGCACTGGTTTCGTTCTGTTTGATCCGGGCTCCTTTATTTCGTTGTATTGTGCTACAATCAGGTGGTTCAGAATTTGTTCCCTTTTATGAACTTTCCTTCGCGTGGTGGCTTCTGCAGATCTGATTCGCCATAGCAGACAGATTTACCCAGAGTCAGCGAATGCGACCATCAGTGACTCTGCCGCCCGGAATGTGACTATTCCTGCTGAATTATTGACTAGGCAGCCTCAAGTTCTTCCGACGGCACCAGAGCCAATTCCTCCCATTGACAGCAGATTAGAACGTCACCGGTCGGCTCCTTTCCCGTCGGAGCCACCGCGTGCCCGTTTGCGTTTGGGCGTGTGCTATAGGTGGTTGCACGGTGGCAAGTGTGCCCTCGTGGCAAGCGTGCCCTCAAGCTTGGTACACAGTTTCTTTGTGTTGTTCAGGACCAAAACAGCATCTGAAACACGTAACCAGCCCGGGAAGGTCCTTATTTCAAGAAGATTTGGAAATGGGACGTGTGCCGCACTGTACAGAATCAAATCGCACATTTTTCTGTTCACAGGCCTTCTTTTGATTCGTGTTGTGCGATATATCGAGTGGCCCTAACACACAGAGCGATGAATTTCGGTAAGCTTGGTACATACGGGCGTGTTCATTCAATGCTGACCCCTTTCGAGAATGAGCGCGCCGCAGGAGCAGCTAATGAGAAACATCGTCGTGGTTGAGTGCACAATGCGGATACGCAGTAATTCCAATAGCTTGCGTTGGCAGCAATGAAAAGAGTAAATCTCATGGGTGTTTTGCGGAAATTCTGCTCGCGCTCTGCGAGCCTGAGTGGTGGCTGTGTGACAAAAACGCAGACGTAGTAGTTACACAATTGGCGATTGCGCAATGCTAATTGTAAAACACCTATTTTAATATTTGCCAGCCTTTGCAAGTCTTCGCGCTAATAATTGCTTATTACTGCTGCCTACTAAGTGATGACAAATGTTTTGGTACCGCGCGAGTTCTGTAGTACGAGGTGCTTAACGTTTAAACTTGAAAAGACGGCACAGTTCCACAACAAACATTTCTTCGATACGTTCGTATTTTTAATGTGATTGGGTCTGGTGAGAAATTTCATTGCTGTGTACAAAGTCATTGAAATAGGTTGTAAAAAATGGCCCCCATGTCTCTGAGACAGATTAGCACAAAAATGATCATTAGCATTCAGAAGTGACATAAATAATGGTGGAGATTATGCTACGCAGCCTATATTAGAGGAGGAGCGCAAGTGAATAGAATATCCGGCTGATGACATGATAATGATTTGTTAAGCTTGTAATAAAACGCAATATTCACATTTATGCTTAGTGTACTTTAGATGGAAAAATCTAAGTTCTATTGGTGAGTCTAACATCCCAGTATATGAACAGGCAATCGAGATGGGTGTAGGCGGGCCGTTAAGAATTTCCTCAACCTGTTTTTTTTTAACGTTGTCACGGAGCGGCATATTTTCGAGAGTGGTGTTGACGCTGATTAGGGACACGCCGAATTACGGGCGTCAAAAACGTGGGGTCTTCACTATGTGACGTATAATTTAGATTATCGACACGCCGAATTACGGGCGTCAAAAGCGTCGTGGCCTCACGGGGTGCCATCTCCATTCGAGGCGCGACACGCCGATTACGGACCCAGAAGTGTGCGTGTACGTCTGCGGGGTATGCCGGGTTCGACCTTGGCTCTTGACCTTGGGAGAGAGGAGAATCGGCCGCTTTTCGTCCATGGTGAAAAGGGCGAGGCCAAGACTGTTGGGAGCTAGGAGCCGTGAATTAGGAGAACTCTACATACCGGCAGTTTCCCTACATAGGGAACTAGGGAAAGGAGAGGCTATTTAAGCGCAGGTTTTGGGCCCTGCTGAGTAGTCTAGAAGGTGAACCTATGCGCTGCTGAGAAGCCGTTGGGGGGCTAGTGCCGTCCAGTATCGCCTGGGCCGCCTGGCCACGTCGGAACTCCGAGGAACTTGTTGACGTACGAGACGTCAAACCAGCGTCTGCAATGAAGCTCACGGTAGTTCGCCTCAAGTTAGCTCAACCTGCTTGAGAGAAGTCGTCCAATCTAGACTCCTGGGAAACCCAGCCCAGCAATTCGCATCTACCTCGACAAGATCGGCCGCCAGCATTCTTCGGGAAAGCTTTGTGCACCGACTTCACGGTATATGGACTTGCTGCTGCTGCCCGGCCATGCGTATGACACCATTGGTTTTCTTCTGAACTTTGTTTTCTTTTGAACTTTGTTTAGTGAATTACTGTTAAGTGTTATTCTTGTATATTTGATCCGTGCCATGTTTCATTTGTATATCTACTGTTAATTGCTCGTAGTTATTTGTCTTCATCCTTGTGTATATTAAGTTCAGGTGTGCTAGTCTGTCTTGTGTCTTTTTTATTATTCTATTTTATTAATTTGTGTATATTTATCAGCCGATAAATATCTTCTTTTTTTGTTTACTCCCGACTCTGACTCTTTTCACTGTGCTCGCTTGAGTACGGAACGACCAACCAGCTTGTCTACCCCGTCGATCGACTTCGCGCCGACGACAAATCGGGGACAGCTGTGACAAACGTATACCTATATTTTTTACTATGATCGTTTTCGCATTCAACAATCATTTCAATGCGGGTACAGTGGAAGCGAATCAAACACGTAAGCTTTTTCCTTAGCGGCAAAACAGCCCAACCACTTGCGCCACCGTGACTTGTCACTGCCGGACAATACTGTTTACTGGGAAGGCAAGAACATTCAACTTATTCTTTGCTCAAAATTAAAAACAAATAATTAGAGTGATGTTTCTTCTGTTTAAAGACTCCACAAATACTGCATTGGGCTGAATTTACTCTACTTGTGTTCCAGAGTCACGTTACACTTATATGCCACACTCTCCAACGGATCAGGAGATGGTGCTGTGATGACAGTGAGTAAAAAAAAAAGGTAAGAAAATGCTGCTGGATTTGCACTCACGTCTTTAGGGCCGAGTGCGTAAAATCGCTTGGAAGCCGTCAGGTTTCCGCATATCCGCTGTACTACATAAATACACCTGAGTTCACAGCCAGCCCTTATAATATTTGTTTGATATTTCTTTTTGTTTATACAGTTAGCAAATGTTTAATCATCAGAGGTGCGGTTGACGACCCACTGACCAGCCATTTAGCATTGAACTGCGGCACATTCAGAATACTTGAGCCAGAATCCTAAAAAAATAGAACACTGTGTGGGTCCAGTATTTGGCATTTCATCCAAAAAGTATTTGTTTATAAGCGCTCTGTATTTCCCGGACTGCGTACAGTGAACAAAAAATTGTACTTACGCACGATGAAACTAATGTGCATACACTAGGTTTAGTCATCGGAGATATCCAAACCTCCATTTTTATAATCGGCAATAGACATGTTTTTATTTGCACTATTTTATCTGAATTGGTGTTGACGGCGCCAATTTATACATATAGGCCTGAGCAAATGACCCACCAGCCGTCTCGGTCGCTCTTCTAGTAATCAATGTTCGTACATGGCGCATATATAAAACAGTGCCCCTGTCATGATGAAATCCCTTGAGCTAGTGAGACTGGAGATTCACCACAGACAGCTTGAGAAACTGCGGTAACATCAATTCATGCAGCAAACAACACGCCATTTTGTGACGGTGTGCGCGTGGCTAAGACCGCTTTCAAAATATGGACAACGTCAATTGGTCTAATATTGTAATGCTTAGAAGCACAGAATGAAAACGAATACCATTGACACATTAAGGGAGGGAGAGAGAGAGAGAGAGATCCAAGAAGGAACAAGCCGTAGCTTAGTCGCTGTATCGTTGCGCGGATGAGATCGAGGTCACGGGTTCGATTCCGGTCGCGGCAGCCGCATTTCGGCAGGTTAAAGAAACCCAGGTGGTCAAAGGGATTCTGGAGACTCCCACTGGCTCATGCGCCTCATAGGCGTATTGCAAAGTCAGCACGTGAAAGCCCCGATGGAAAAATTTAAAGTGCTTGCGTCACGCCAGGAAGGGAGCGTGGGTGTATCGCACAACAAAACTGTGGCTCAGGCATGGCTCACAAAATAACCTGCATTTTTGTAAACAATTTATGCCGTTTACGTCTGCACTCTCCTCGGCTTGCAAACCTATCATGAAGCGGGGTCATCGTTCATCCAGCAATTAGGTGTGTATGTATATACAGGGTGTCCCAGCTATCACGCAGCACGATTTAAAAAAGAAAAGAGGAACGGCGTTACGCGAGGCAAACCTAGTGTGTTTTGTTTCCAGTACAGTGGAGTTTCCACCAGTAATTTTTTCGTTACTGAGAATTAATTAGGTAATTGTAATTAATTATCTAACTCGAGAAGTACTGTCCTAATTATCAAAGTGTCAATTAGAAAGTTGTAGAGCAACATGAAAAACTACCGATGCAGTTCTCTGTTGCTCAATACGTGCTACATAAAAGTGTTTTTCCGAGCGTGAAAGAAGCCCTCAAATGCACTCAAAGTGCCTCGAGCACAGTGTTGCCAGGTTTGGCTATATATAGCCAAATTGGGTCATGGGAAAAATGTTTTGGCGTCGACTTGGACGAGTTGGCTATGTGGCTATATTTGGGCTACTGAAAATCTGCAACTTGGCTGTGTTTGGGCTATAAGTGGCGCCCTAATCCACGCTTCAGAGGTGGCTCTGATCGGGTAGAAGCAAATCTCGAAGGCTGTGTTATAACTGGCTGAGCCGGCAGCGTGGCTGTGCGTGTGTGCGTGGCTACATTTGGGCTACAACTTCTCTAGCTTTCGGCTACGCCACCTGGTGGGACCTGGCAACACTGCTCGAGCGGCCAGTCGCGCGGCAATTCTGCGTGTATTCGCGGGCTTCTTTCACACTCGGAAAAGCGC
Organism: Dermacentor silvarum; assembly: GCF_013339745.2. Classification (NCBI taxonomy): domain Eukaryota; kingdom Metazoa; phylum Arthropoda; class Arachnida; order Ixodida; family Ixodidae; genus Dermacentor; species Dermacentor silvarum. The sequence goes on from NC_051164.1 coordinate 59,241,606, forward strand.
ATTTATGTAGCACGTATTTACGTAGCACGGTGCGTGCTCGGCCGGCAACTGCTCACACGGAGGAAGGAAAAGTACATTTTTCCTTGGTTTTTGTTTTTGTTTATTTGAAGAGTTTCAAATGGTTTCGGATGGGTACTGTAACAAACAAACAAACAAAAAAAAATGTCGCAGTTTCGCCCGAAAGGCGAAGCATCAATTGCGATAACAAATTGGTAGAGAGCTATTCGGAGTAGGGATAGTCGAGTACTTTTATCGGCCGCATAAACTTGGACACATTCGCTTTCTAACTGAATTGACAAGCGTGGTGTCATCGCGCACAAGCAAACATGAATAGATCACATTGAATGACCGCAGACAACGACTGTCAAAACGTTGGCGCGGCCGCTGCAGCGGGCGAAGAATCGTGCGGTCTATCGCTTCAACGGAAACTGAGCGGCGAATGCACAGCGCATACAAAGGTGAGAGCCGTGTGGAGACACGGCCGGGCTCGACTGGCGCGCGCGCTCCCTCGCTTCTTAAGAAGCGAGTGCGCGCGCCAGTCGAGCCCGGCCGTGGTGGAGATAAAGAGACGGTGCGGGCGACGGCCACCACAGCCAGTGCAAGCGTATTTGTTGGCAGAGTAGAAGCTGCTCCCCCCGTCCCTCCCGCGCTGCCTCCCCGCTTTTTATTGCGATAGCAATTATATGGACACTTCAACCGGATTTCTGCCGTCGTCGTCGCCGTCGTCGTCGTCGTCGCCGTGAGGTTCCCTATAGATAAAATCTTCGACGCGTGCCGTATGCCCGAGCGGAAGCGTGCGGGGACGCGCGCTATCACGGAGAGCGAACGCACTCAATCTCCCACGCGCAAGCAAGGAAGCGGGAAGCCAGCGCCGGAGGGAGCGGGGGGGGGGGGGGGGGCGCACTTCCACTCTGCCAACAACCGCGCTCGTCGCTCGCTCGCACCGTCTCTTATCTCCACACGGCTCTGACCTTTATGCGCCGTGCATTCGCCGCTCAGTTTCCGTTGAAGCGATAGACCGCACGTACCTTCGCCGCTGCGGCGTATCCGCTTGCTGCCAGAGTTTTGACGGTCGTTGTCTGCAGTCATTCAGTGTGATCTATTCATGTTTGTTTGTGCGCGCTCACACCACGCTTGTTCATTCATTTAGTAATAGTCGGGCCACATTTTCCAACGCACGCTACACATGCAATGCTGCCCGGATCGGCAGTGCAGTGCTACAGGTGTGTCCCTTCGCACGCGCTGCCCACGGGAAGCGCTTCTCATAAACACCACCGTTTCACACGCGCCTTCTCGTGGTCATCGAGTCTCTCTTCATGTCGGTCTACTTACGCCGCAGCACACATGCTTACTTAATCAGCTCATGTTTACTACAATTCATATTGCTACCAAAGCCGCTCACCTTACTTCGTATGACATTGCTGTGTTGCTATCGCATTCATTGCTTCGCTCTTAGGGCGAAACTGTGACATTTTTTTTTGCTTTCGCGTGGGAGATTGCGTTGCCAGTTATCCTTGCGCTGGGTTGCAAGATAAGCATTTGGTGCCGTAGCACAGCGTCGCCCCGCCTCCCTCCCCCCCATACCCCCGCGGCCTTTTGGGCGACAATCGCGTTTGCTTTCCGCCGTGCGTTGGCTCTCCGTGATAGCGCGCGTCCCCCGCGCACTTTTACTCGCGCATACAGCGCGCGGTGACGATTTTATCGCCCTTGGAATCTATACGGAACCTCACGGCGACGGCGACGCCGATGGCAGAAATCCCGTTGAAGTGTCGATATAATTGCTATCGTAATAAAAGATCAGCCGGGAGTACTAAAACCTACCGCGCGCTCTGACGTTTTCACCACGTGCTGGACCACCACCTTTCAGCTTCAATCGTGTTGCGGTATGCTCCCTCTTAACCTTTTCCATTCTCCATGTGTTCCTCGCAGTAACACGTGTTGCTGACGTACATAAACCATCGCAGCGTCGGCGTGGCGTGCACATGCGCCTAATGTGAGGGAGCAAGAGGAAAACAAAGCTGGTTCTTTCGCATCATGCTTGTGACGCAGCGCAGCTCGCGGGGAGTGCGCACGCGCCAAGTGTGTGGGAACAGAAGGAGAAGGAACGTCTGGCGCGCAATTGTCTGCGCTGCTGGTGGCATCGTTCCTCTCTCGGAGTGGTGCGCGCGCGCATCATTTTATCTCCGATATCGCAATGGTACTGCCACGTGCCGTGCGTTCTCCCGAGGAGCAGCTCGCGCTCGAAGAACGGCGCCGCGAATAGTGCCAGGAGTCGGCCCACCGCAGCGGTGCCGTCAACGCCAAACGCGTCTGTGTGTTCATTGCTCAGCATAAATGGGAGCGTAAAGTGACACATAATTACGTACCACAGTTCAGAAACACTTTAATATTCTCCCATGATAAACCTTAAGATAAACACCGTGGCCGCCCCTTTCGAGCTTCGCTGGTAAACCATCTCCACAGGGTGTAAGGGCCGAACATTTACTCTCTATGGGGCATTTTATGCTTCCGCATCAAAAACGGAAACTCCGATGCATGACAAATGCGACGATTTTAAACAGTAAACATTGCGCACTTAATAATAGCCAGCTTACGTAGAGTAATCCGAGTGCACCCATGTTGTATTACCAAGGTTTTACCACAAGTTGGGGCTACATACCGTTTGTCGTGGCAATCTGTGTCAAATGAAAACTAATATTCTTACTTAAATTACGAACAGCATGCCAAATTCAATCACTTGAAACCATGGTCTCTTTTTTTCCCCACCAAGATTTCATGACATCTTCTGAACGGTTGATTTATTTTTAACAGCACGTGAGGAGCATGTCACGGAAAAACTATTGCTTTCTGTTATTTTGCATTCGAGCAAAACTGCCAGATTTCTTACCTCGTGCACGTGCCCTTCTCCACAACAATTGTTGGTCGTTACCTTTTCACTCCGTCCTAAAATCGCTGCCGTTACGTCCGCGCATTTCAATCATCACACAGCTTAAATGCATGAAACAAATGATTGGTGTGGTCTAAAGAGTTCTTGCGAGAAAACCTGAACGCTATCGCAGCATTTGCTGATAAAAGTACCCATTTTAAGAATACGTCACCGCATCTATTAATAATCCCATAAAAACTGGGGTTTTCTAACTGGACGCAAAGATGCTTGTAAAAGACTCATCCTTTTATGGCGACTAGGGCTTACAGAATGTCTCTGGCTAGTTTCCCTCCATGTTTAACAATACGTCGAACGACTATTCGAGGTGTAGGTCTGGTGAACTTTATTATGTTGCTGAAATAATTCCTTACGATTGCTGCCTGCTGGGTTTCCGGCTTAATCATATTTGTCGACAACATCAATTCTAAAGTTTTGAAAAATAATTTTACACGTCCTTAGCGCCAATAAACTTTTGAGCACTTCTTTCATCAGGGTGTCTTACTGAATCAGTAGCGACTCAACATTACGGTCCCATTATACCTGTGCGGAAACAAGCGGTCACACTTTAAACTATAACCTGTATCTCTAATAAGTATTTCTTGTCAAGGTATAGAACTCGCGTTATGCAAAAATATCTAGAATTTTAAGAAATCCTGGTTTTCGGCGTTCAATTTCGTGTGAAACACCGTTTCTCAAATTCACACACGATTTGCTTTGTATAATGAAGCAATAAATATTCAGCAACCATATTTTTAGCAAACATCCCTAAGCTTTCTACAATGTATTATAAATACAATTGTTGCTTAACCTTAACTGGCCATAATTCAGGCAATAAATTACTAACACTGAATAAAAACTTTCTTGATAACTGATGAGTGCTTTTCTATCAATGACTACCAATCTGGTTGTTTTAATGAAAAGTGTGAAGTGCCCCAAGCATTAGGTTAGGGCCATTTCTTTTCTTTATTGATATAAGGACAGCAGTGATCCATCTCATCTCTAATACATTTAATGTCGATTAATGTGGAGCTCGTAGAAAAATTTATAAACCTGAGGGTAGGTAGATGTTGCAGTGCGACCTTAATGATGTTGCTTATTGGAGTGAAAAGTGCAGTGTAAAATTAGACGCAACGAAGTATATAGAGGTATGTGTCAATCATGTAAGTGAACGCCTACCATCTTTAAAACTGAGTGGCTAGGAGCTCAAGTCTTTGTCCTGCTACTGGTACTTTAGTTTAAAAATAACTGCAAAATTATCCTAGGACCGTCGTATGAAATTGTAAATAACAAAACAAACTGCACGTTTATCTATCTTCTACGCACTTGATGTATTTATTGCTTCCATTCCTCCTAAATAAACGTGTTATCATGCCGTATTCCTACGCAAATTAGAAAACGCCACCGCTGCTTGGATTCTCATCTCGTCACTTTGCATAATGCACTAGGACTCGTCCAAGATAACAGCGTTCCTATTGTCCTCTCCAACTACGCTAGAACTACTAGTGTAACGGCTAGAAACTCGAGTATGTCACTGCCAAATGTGTTGTTTTAAATTGGCCTCTTAAAAAAGTGTATCAATATCACTCTTTGCATAATAACATCATTCATCTCGTTTTGAGCATTAATTAAAACAAAGTGAGTAGATTCTGGAAAATGGTGCCAGCTTCCTAAATTCATTTTTGCACTTTGTTAGGAATAACTGGAGTCGTCTCTGCTTGGGAATAGTGAGAGTGACTGACAGAAAATGGGCACTGTTTTACGTCAGTCACTGTCACTGAAAAGTGTTCCTTGCGGCAAACCGTGATTAATAGTCTTGTAAAGAGTTAATGTATTGTACGATAAACAGCTGCGGTCTCTTGTCGGTTTAATTATTTTTTCACGTGTAATTTTGTTTTTATGTTATTTGATGTGTTATCTGTATTGACGGTGCTCAAGTTGGCCATCATTGTAATACATTATACATATATTCGCCTGTATTTTCACAGTTTTTCGTGATTGTTTCATGATTGATGGCACTTCAATTAAACTAATTTCCCACCATCCCCATGAGGTACTTCACATTCTGCAAAGCGAGCCCTGATTAACCCCACTTCTCTCACCCCTACGTATTGAAATGTTTCTCAAGGTAGATTCTTTATATGTACTTGACTTTCTCACGCCATTTTAAATGCCACGTAACGCACGATATCTTTTCTAGGTGGCGCGGGCGGGATACCATACACACTCAAATTTTGGTCCGGCAGTGAAAAGTGCGCCATTCTCACGCTCACTGTATCAGGTAAGTGCGATATCAAGATCAATATCAATTTTATATTGCGTTTCGGTTCTGGCTGTTAAGGATACGTTGATATCTGGCTCTATTCCGCGTTTGTGCACGTGTGAAACCATTGCATGAGTATACGCTGATTCAGTATCTTTTTCAAGAAGCCGAAGGCGCTGCGAAATCTGCTGGTCAACTTCGCGCAGTCACACTAGTGCACAAGATCCGCTTCTGTAGCTTTTCGAAGCTCGGTTTGGTCACTAAGCTTAGGGTGTAAAATTGTCAAGAACCAATTGCCCCCGACATCAACAGCGATTGTAGGGGCTGTGATTGAAAGGCGGCTAGTTGACGACGGAACAAACACTAGTAAATACATTAAAAATTATTAAAAACGCTAGACAATAGTTTTTTTTCACAATACACAATAAAATGTTCAGTGAAACTCTTTCCTTCGACGAGCTGTAAGAAGCATGTCAGTTGCATGCAGTTATATCACATACTTTAAAACGTTGTTCGTATATTACTGGTTCATTTGAAATTGCGTGCAAAATTTTGCGCTGCTATTGAAAGTAACTCATATGCGCCATCCAGTGCTTTGATACGTTTTTTCTTGAAAAGGCATTAATAAACCGAAACGCTGAAAATTTTACGTTCAGATAGCTCATTTCGAGAAATATACTAAGTGTGCCAACTTTCATGCACGAGGATTTAAAATTATGCAAATGCCACACAGGTGGACAGAACCAAGGTAACGTTGTTTGCTGTCGCTTGGTGATACTCAAACAATTTTTTTGCATTCCGCGTAATTACATAATTAGACTTAAATATTTAATAACATTCTAAGATATTGTAATCACATGAAACGTGTCAATGAGAAAATTGTAGAGCAACATGGGAAACTCCCCATACAGCTTTCTGTTACTCAATACATGCTACAGAAAACTGTTTTTCTGAGCGTGAAAGAACCCTTCGAATACACGGAAAATGCCTCGAGCGGGCAGTCGCGCAGAAATGTTCGTGTCATCCTTGGCACGAAGATTTCTTACTGTGTTTCCCCCCAACTCGCTAAACTTGATCATGGTGGCTGCTGCATGGTGGCTGCATGGTGGCTGCTGCCAGGGATGCATGCAAGGTAAATTGAGCGTACTCATAAGGCACAATCATAACGCTCCAGAGTGCTTAATTACGTTATCCACTGCAAAGGAGAGAATGAACGTACAAATATTGAATGTTGTGTAGACGTAAACCATCAGCTGGCCCTTACTTTTGCCAAGCATATACAACGTGGTCCGCTTCGTTCATCGAACTCATTGGGCGAACCCCCTATAGGGCATGAAAAGACCGAAAGGAAGGAGCGT
>NC_051164.1:59253149-59269433 GCF_013339745.2 Dermacentor silvarum
TACGTGTTATAGCAATTGCGAAAGTATTCGCCAATAGGGTTGGAATTATATGGAATTTAAATGCGCACACACCCCGAAAGAAAACTACATTTCGGGGCAGCTCGTCGAGAGCCGCCCCCAAAGACTTCGGTAAGAAACGAGGCTGGGATCCTTAACTGCGAAGCAACGCCAAACGACGCTACCACGGACCACAGTGGTCACGTGCAACAGTAGTTGTGGCTCAAAGGGCTCCTTGGAGTTTGGCGAGAAACGCGCTCCACAACTCTGTTGCATACGGGCCAGTGTCCATAGTGGAGGAAATCGGAGTACGAAAACGAGTGAGGGATGGTGACGTGATGGATCCCAAAACAGACTGCCAACATGCGCTGGTTAATTCATTCAGAAGTTAACGAACGCAAAACGCCTAACCGGAGAGTCTTAAGGGAGCATCATCCCCAGATGAGGTGTGGCAATCCCTGAACCGCGCAGCAAGTTGGTGGAATGGTCCGTATGGTGAGCAGTGACTTTTCCCTGGCACGCAGCTTGCCTAAATACGTTGCTGTTATGGAGGCCAGCGATGTGCCTAGGCGTAGAAGGTAAGCCTCGTCGAACGAGGTGATGACGCGGCATAGAATTGGGCCGAATTATGAGTGCAGCGTTGACGGTAGTGTATCGCCACATGACCCCCATGTAGACTATAGAGAGCTCAGGGTTGATACAAGTACAATACAGAACATGAGGAATGAGAGAAAAAAGCTTCTTTTAGGCAGCTTGAGGTAGGTCTAGCACCCTGTGTTTTGGACGTGGGACAGGAGTAGGTCATATACCTATCGAATGATACATCACTGTGTCGAACTACACATGATTTATTTCAGTTGATAAACGTAAAATTACGGTCACGCTGAAAAGAGGCACAAAAACAAACAAAGTTTAATAAATATCTTATATATAAGCTCAGATGATTCAATGCATGGTATGCACATATTATAAAATAACTAGACAGCTTATTTCAACAGTACAACCATTGCACACACAATATAAAAAACGGAATACACTATAAAATCAGTGATACATACAATACTGCCCAAAATTAGTTGAGTGTTTATGATCGAGATTTTCATCTTGTTTATTGCAAACCTTCATTACGGTGAGGATGATGCAGCAAAGCGTATTGTCATCGTAACTACTTTTTCTCCAACGCACTTCCCAATATTTGAAGCCTTTGGTATTGTAGATATGTCAGTTTACGTTTATGTTACCCAAATTTCATAAATACAGAGTAGGTTTCTTCGTTTTATTTTGTAGTGCATACCGTAGCGTAAAGTTATAAACAACGCCCACCCTAATAAATCCACATTTCTTCAGTGAAGGCAAGGCGGATGACCAGAAGCAGATTAGCAATTATCGTTATAATTTTATTTTGATCTTCTTTAGGTTTGAAAATATTGTTGCAAGTGGTGGTTCCCCACTCGAGAAAAGAGTATTCAATGTAAGACATAAATAACGAGTGATAAACAAGAAGCCTGGTTTGCGTTCGTGATAAGTTACGGTGACGGCAGATGAGTCCTACTGCACGAACTGCCCTGCTAGCTACATAATCAGTGTGAGAGTTCCATGACATATGGTCAGTAAATGCAACGCCAAGTTGTTTGAAGTTGGTAACAGCTTCAATAGGTCGGCGGTATACAGGGTGCCGTCGTCCAAAATGTTTTACGTTTGCCTGAAGTACAATGGCACACAATTCCGACAGATGTATTAATAAACCATTACACGACACTCATTCGCTGAGCTTAAGCAGAACCTGCTTTCCGCGCTGAAATAACCTGTCAAAGTCATGGTATGTATATCCCTTACAAAAAATGTTGCAGTATTGCTGCAGAAATCTTACAGACTCTGAGTCATCCAGGATGCAGAATAACTGCAGACAGGTGACAGACTTTCTGTCACTTCCTGTCACCTCCCAACGGGCAATTGGTACACCCTTTCTGCAGAAAGTCTGCAGAGCCTGTGTAGCCGCAGGATGCAGAATGTCTGCAGAAAGTCTGTCGAGACTGTGGTCACAGGATGCAGAAAATGAGCAGACATTTGGGAGAATCTGTGTGGCCCACCTATCGGGAACTGGCATGCATGCACGCATACAATGAAATAACAGACGCAATAGTATTCTTTGCACTCTTTATTCGTCTGTGATTTCTTCATGGCTGCCAGGTTCGAATCAAAAATATATCTTCCAAGGAATGAAGTAGTGAGTAAGTTAAGCAAAGCTTAAAAAGGCTCTAGTTCAGCTTCATCGTTTGTTGTGCTGTGACACACAAAGTTAGTGGAAGCTAAAACACACAAGTGAAACGCAAACTGTCAGCCTAGTTTAATGAATAAGGATTTATACTCATAGCCGCTAGTTTCAGCTGGATGTTACAAGCACTAAAAATGGTAGAGAAAAGATAATAACAATGAATCAAAACTGACCAGGTGACCCACTCGAATTATATAGAGGTGATATGTTAGAAATTGAGTTAGGTTATGAGACAGAGACACAGATAGCTCACTCACGCAGGCTGCAGCAGCAGCCGCAACCATGCAAAATGCTTCTCCTATTTCTCTCATGACTTTGCGCGCTTGCTTCTGAGCAGGATTTTCGTGCTTTCAAAAGACAGTGCGTAACCGCATCTCGTGCAGTGCGCAGCTAAGTTGACTGGGGCATTTACTAGGCTGAAAGTATATCTGTGCTCCCCCGAGACTTTGATTCAAGCACCAGCACAATCATCCTACGTAAGCATGATTGCATGTGAGTGGTATCTTATAAACAATTGCCTCTTCGCACATGAAAAATTGGGGACATGTTGGGTGTGAATCGGGAGTCATTTACAAAGCACCGCTCAGGTGCAACTGCGCGTACGTTGTGCACCGGTGCTGGAATCAGAAGCTCTGGGATAACAGATATGCTTTCAGCCTAGTAAATGCACAGACAACTTGGCTGTGCACTGCACAAGATGCGATTGCACACCTTCTTTTCACAGCGCAGATATCCTCCTCAGAAGCAAGCGCAAAGTGACGAGAGATATGGGAATCATTTTGCAGAGTTGTGGCTGGTGCTGAAGCCTGCGTGAGCGAGCCGTCTGTGGCTCTGCCTCATCGTCACTCAATTTCCAACATATTATCGGCTCGATATATGATTCAAGTGGGTCGCCTTGTCAGTTCTGATTCATTCTGATTATCTTATCTCTGCCTTTTTAGCACATATAACCTGCAGCCAGTTGCTGATAGTGGCTTCGGGTATAGGTTATTCCTTCTTGTTCACCAAACTCAGTTGACAGTTCGCGCTTCACTTGTCATGTGTTTTTGTTTCCACTACCTTTGTGTGTCACAGTGCCTGCCCCAGCACAACGAACGATGAAATAGTGAGTCAGAATATCTACTCACCACTTGATTCCTTGGAAGAGGAGTCGCTCTTGGACCCCATTTTCTGGAGCATGGAGCCTATGCTCTCTTCAATTTGAGGTCTGCGCACTTGAACTTGCTGTGTGTATATTCTGTAAAAGAAGGAGAGTGAATTTTAGAGACATAATTTAGGGACATATCTTGGGAAGTACAACCCTGAAACAATATCAGGAACAATGTCTTGCCGTAATTTGGCAAAATACAATGGTTACGCAGCTTGAACAATTTCCTGAATTTTGGTAAGTCAACAGTGACAACCCGGAATAGAGATGAACTGGAATCCAGAGTGTCGTATTACGGAATGTTGAATTCTGGGCTTCTAACACTTTTAAACCACCTTTTGTGGCTTTTTGTTCTGAGGTCCCTTTCTCTGTAGTATATGAGAATCAATACCCACCGCACCACCAAAAAAATGTAATACACAATTTTGACTACCTTGGTAAATATGATGAAGAACACAGAATCTGTGCAGGCACTGATGTTAGAAGTCTACAAAAAATTGAAACAATAAAGGTAACGAAAGCCCTCCTGCTTTTGTCGGGCAACTCAGGAAAGTTGCAAGGTATGAATTATACCAGCAAACCTAGAGCTGGTGTAAGTGGCAGTGACCGTTTTGTACACACCTTGTTGCAGCATGCAGATCAGACGCTTTCCCGTGTTGTCAGGTGGCAGAAGTGCCGGAGGTTCGTATGGAGTGTAGAGATGCCTCTGGCTCACTAAAATCGTCACTTTCCTAAACAATAAAAAAATTTCAGTTTACTGTAATGTCTGTTTTAACTGCAAACTTGCGATTTAATAAGGTCATGTTATATTGTGAAAAGTCTCGTACAACCAGCTCCGGGACGCTGCATCTGGCTGTACAAATGTCCGATTATTACATCACAGGCGGTTATTTAACATGTAAATGGCACTGCAGCAAACATGAATCTACTATCAAAAGCTTCACTCAAACCAAGATCTGTAACAAGTGAAATGTGAATTGTACAATAAAGAAAATTCTTTAGCACATGAAAAGCGTTCGAAAACCTAATTTCTTTATGCGGCACAACAAAGCACTGTCCCAAAGGACGATGCGATGAAAAAGAACAGACCCCCCCCCCCCCCCCCCTTTTCAGGAGAGAGAACAAAAAAGATATTTCATTTAAAAAGAAACATTGCTGTCGAAATCGCGGCGTCTTAGTAAACACAGAAACCTTTACAAATACAGGAGAACACACAGGGCATCGAACACAAAAATGCAGGCTGTCTGACGACATTCTATAAATAGAACAATTTGTATATAAGCTAAAAAATTTGGCAATGCGTCAGACACAGCAATCGAGCGCCATCTCACGCAGTCGTTAGCCGTGAAGACAACACATCGACGTACTTCTAGAAATACGTATACGATATCTCTCGCTGAGAAATTACGGACACAAACGGTAACTTTTCCTGTTTGTACTTTTGTGCCCATTCAGATCAAATAATCCCAGGCGCTAGCACACTTCATAGAAGAAAGCAAATAAACGATATAGCTTCAGCCAACATGAACACGTTTCAGGGGCAATTTTCATGAAACTGTAAGCAGTGTCTGCACTGCCACAAAACAACGAAGATTCGGGAAGCACATCTATAATTTTTGTCGCTTTACTAAGCATCTTGCGATCTATATAAAAATGTACACTTCACGGACTACAAGACTACAAGGTACCGCGGCAAGAACCGTCGGTGCACGGCCCATCCAGCGTAAACATTGTAGAATTGTGGATGAACTAGTGGCACGTGATAGCACGACTTTCAACAAATTCTTCCGTGCACTTTGATCCGATGCGAGCGTAGCGAGAGTACCTGAGGCTTTTCACGAGCCGGAAACAAAGAAAGTGCGAATGGGCCTAAGTACGATAATCATCGGTGTAGCACAGGAAAGATACTGCACGCTACATCACGCGGTCCCAGGGGTTTTGGATCATTAATACACAGGAAAAGCACCACACTTTCTGTCGGCACAGCGTACACACCAATAAACTACACATGGGCCGGCGTTAATGCAGCGCGCACGTACATGTATCGACATGCCGACAGCTGAAGACGGGAAAGTAGTAGCACCTGTAAATTTGCCCGCACTCTCGTGCTCCCGGTAGCGCCATCTGTTGGTCGGCACCGGAAGCGACCATGTTTACAGGTGATCGCATGGCGTTGTGTGGCACCCTGTATATATGTATGCTTACATCCAGGCTGTGAATCGACCCATAGTACCACTGCTGTATTTAATGCAGGTTATGTAGCCATCACCTCATTTCAAATAATATTAATTAATTGCCGTAGGTTACTGGCATTGTCAGACTGTGCTTATAGCAATCAGTGGCAAAGTTTTCGTAATGTAAAAATGGCAAAACTAACCGTTTTTATTGCGATAGCAATTATATGGACACTCAAAAGCAGATTTCTGCCGTCGCCGTCGCCGTCGCCGTGAGGTTCCGTATGACGTCAATGGAGATGAAATCGTGGCCGCGCGCCGCCGAACGCTGTATGTGCGAGTGAAAGGGCGCGAGGGACGCGCTCTTTCACGGGGAGTGAACGCACGGCGGAGAACAAACGCGCGTTCTGTGCCGTGCTCCCTTAAGGGCTGCAGAAGTAGGCGTCTCTTTCCTCCTTTACAATCACCATATATGTAGAGCAAACGCGCCTTCTTCTGACGCACGAAAGGCCGTGGGAGGGGGGGGAAGGGGGAGGGAAGGGAGGCGACGTTTAGCTGCGACACCAAGTGCCTATTTATATCAGAGGCTCCGGCAACAGTCACCAACGCCGCACGCATTTTGAGCGAACGCGGGCAAAACGCCGACGGCGTCGACAACAGTTCTGCGTGTTGCCGGTGCTGCTGCATGTCCAAGTTTATACAGCTGATAAAGCTAATATCATTACTCCGTATAGCTCTCTACAAGTTTGCTATCGCAATTGATGCTTCACCTTTCAGGTGAAACTGCGACAACTTTTTTAGTGATAAAACCTAGCATGGTTCAGAATATATATATTCGTATACGTGTACCCACACACGCGCGCACTGGGCTTGCACGCACATTATACAGAGAAGTCCGCAGGCTGTCTGTAAGGAGTCTGCAGAAAATCTGCAGACTAGGTATACAGCATGGAGTAAGATAAGACAGGAGCGCCGACTCCGCTCGTCTGGAAGGAACACAATCTGCAACGCCGGCTCCTGCTTCACAACGTGTTCGCCAGACGGCGCTACGAATGAAGCAAAACGCTGCAGCGGAGAGGAGCAAAGGCGCGGGGGCTCTCTCGCGGCACCTGCTTGTCGCCTGCTCCGCGCACGCCCTGACGCCTGTAGCGCGCATAGCTCTTGCGGTGAACGGAGTGACGTTAGCAGGAGGAACAAGTCATGTATCATTTTGCTTAATTTATTTTATATAGGCCAAATGCAGGGCATTTGTCAGGAGGCCTACATGGAACTTTACAAGGCACAGGAATAGAAAATAAACAAATTACGGAAACTAAGGCGGAAAGAAAAGCTATAGCAAATGGTAAGGCGATATAACGGCAGTTCGGGTGGTCTCAAGCAATGACAGACGACAACGAAAAGAAGTTTTTATGGAAAAGCTGACGTTTATCACTCTTTTTTATCTGAGCCCGCATAAAGTGCTGGGTTCCTTCGCTTGCTTCTTTGATTCTCGCGGAGCTTTTCGTGTCACCCGGTTTACTTGCGAGCAGAATCGCCACATTCTCATTAAACATAATAATTAGGAATTCCTGCCAGTGTTTCCTGCTCATTATTTCACAAGAGAAGCTCTGATTATGCGTCTGCATAACTGGGGGAATCATCTCGAAGGCAAGGCTGAGAATTTACAGGATAGCCAGCCGGTATTTACACTGGCTAACCTCCTTGTCTTTCTTTCCCTTTCTTTCTTCCTCACTACATTACGGCATGTCTCTGGACAAGAAAAGGCACGTGCACTGTGTGTAGTTGTAGACAAATTTAAATTGAGCTCCTCCCGTCCTTCCGCATTGGCGTCTTCTGTTTCCTCCTGGCATTCAGCATCATTGAGCTACGCCAGGCTTCCCTAAACAAATTGAAGGAACGGCTCCGCTTCGAAGTCGAGGCACTTTCTTTGCATGTAGTAGGACGTCGCCTTTGTCTTTGCTGAAGTAACTATCAAGAATAAGCTGCTTCTCGAAGTGTCGCGAACATATTTTGTCCATTGCTTTAAGCGCTCGCTTACTTTCAGGAATTTTTTGACGCCACTGGTGTAGTAGTTGATAAGATGGCGAAGCGAAGAGCGAAAACTTCTCGCGTCCTTTGCCATAACCAGATTTACAGCCGGGAACAAAACACTGTCCTGTTGCTCAGTCTCTTCACGCACAAGTATCAAGATACCTTGTTCCGTCCGGCATGAATAAACATACTGCAGACATGGTAAACAAAGCGAGGAAGACGAAAATTTCCGCACCTTCGCTTCCGTGCAGACATAGAGGAGTGAAAAACAAGTACGTCTTGTTGTGTCTTTTTGTACAGCATCATTTATCGTCTGTTCCCTCTAAAGACATCTAAATATGTTTCGTATGCGTGCATAAAACCTCAACCGCGTGTTTATTTGCGCTTTTATTATTTGTGCGCATATATTTTTTGTGTTTGATTGCTGTCAAATTGAGACGGCCGAGGGTCCACGTTTGTAGCAGACGACACGCTCTGCGGGTGCCGCACTGCCCGTTCTGCACCGCCGTCGCCGCCGTCGCCGCCGGTCTCCGTCACTCAGCGCATGAGCGCATGGAAGGAAGCTGTTGTGTGTTTTCCACGTGCCTGGACAGATGGCGCTACGCGATGTATAATTTGCGTTGCACGGTTTGTCCCGAGCGAATGCGTTGCGCGACGGCGGAGTCGGCGCTCCTGTTTATCTTACTCCGTGGTATACAGAAAGGACGAGTCCACAGGGAGGTGACTTGGGTGACTCGTTGGTGACTCGCGGGTGACTGAAAGGTCAAACCCATTTTTGTAAGGGATAAGCTATAAACAGGCTCGTGTATTCGGCATAAACATGATATTACACATTTGTGTCAACGTTAACTGTATCATTTGAGTATACATTGAAAAGGCGTGATCCTAAATTACTGCCTTGCAGTACCTCAGACGAAGTGCATCTAATGGAATATGTGGTGGTGGTGATAAGGTAATGGAACGAATATGTAATGGAATACACTGCTGGTGGAGATAAGGTAAGGTTAGAAAATTTTAGCATCCGCTCCACAAGTGCCGTATAATTCTCTTTTCTGTACAAGGAGATTTGAGTAAAAGAACCAGTTGTATTTCTAAAGTTCATTGAGATACCCAGTGTGTAATTCTTTCCTTCAGTATTCGACCGTATAAATTATTTCTGATGCAAGGACTGCCGCTTGCACGGACATGTTTTTAAGAAAGCCTCCTTGAGATTCTGTAATTATGTTGAGCTGTTTAATGCTAGGGACGAGCCATGAATAAAGATCTTTTGTGAAAATTTAGGAAACGTATGCAAAATTAAAGTTTGTCTGTAAATCGCTAAATCATTCCTGCCCCCATTTTTATACAAGACAAAAACTTTTGCTTCCTAATATTAACAGGGAATATGTTATCGGAAGTACAAAGGTTGAATACGGAAGTGGCTTAACAGTCAGATCTGAGACAAGTTTAACAAGGCGCATATGAATTGCAAAGGCATTCCAACAACTACTATTTCTTAACCTCATAATTACTAGACAAATGACAGCCTCAAAAATTGGAATAAAGCACATTCCATCAGCATAGCCACCTTTTAAATACACTAATGTATTTTCGAGAGTCACGGAAAAGGACACGTTTAAAAGTACACATCGAACATATTTGCTAGTTCGGTTCCTTGAACTACTACGCCTACAACTATTATTTTATGTATGTAGTACTTCTTTTTCCTAAAAAAATAAGCACTGAATTGAGCTTTCTCAATGTCGCACCGGTGTTCTTCGAGCCCTCTAAAGACATACTCTATGAAGTGCCTGTAGCGCACGGAATTTCTTTATTTGAACGGTTCGGATATTTTTACTATTCCTGAAATAATACGGGGTCATGAAGCGAAATAAATTTGTTGTAAATTGAACTTTTTACACCAAAGATGCCTATGGCTAGGGTTCAATGCGTTTTTTGTGTCCGTCAACATATCTGCGTGTGGTAAAACTGAGCTCCCGAATTTGATGCAATATCACTTCATTCTATGCAACAGCTTATACGCCTCACCACTTGATATGCATTTTCAGTAGATTAGTTATCAATAGGCATCATTTTCAAAATCAGTACACTCTCAGGTAGATAATGAGGGTTTCTCAAAGATTTGCAGCTGTGCGACCCACGTCGTACACATGCATGTTCGCAACGCCCTCTCTTGTCGTCGTTCTGAACGCTTGTGTGCCTAGTTTACTTCAGCTTTCCCGGCGTGGTGGTCCTGTCGCACTTGTATATTTTCCTCCAGCTCTCCGAGGTGGCGCTAGCCTTCCACGCGAATGTATGGTGCCGATCAAGACCGCCGATAAAAATAAAAGTGTGTGTGCGTGTGTCTTTCTTCGGGATGACCTCCGTCGCCGCTCCAGAGAAATAAATTTTCCTAAAACCTTTGATATAATTTCTCTGTCACGACTATGTCGTGCGGTAAACTGCAGTGGAACGGTGCATGATTTTTCTTCAAATTTTCTTGGGTAATCCATGACTAATTCATAGCTTTCACGTATCTCAATGACGAGAGCGGTATTAGCACGAACAATTAGCTTCGTATACCTTTTTGAATATTCCGGAAAAGTATCAAAAGACACAGAAATGCCTTTCAGGATATTAAAAAGTGCACTGTTTCCCCCATCGAAAGTCGTAAATAGTAAAAAATAAAATAATTATTTTCGCCAGAAGTATTTTAGAATCATCATTTCAACATGCAAAAGCGTCGAGGAATTCAAATGAAAAGCTTCTTCACCCTTAAAATAGACACAGCACCACCGCGATGTCCTAAGCGATTGAAATGATAAACATTGTAGCCAGCCGGCTGGTGTAGGTCACTGTCGTGTACATATTGTTGCGAGCACGGGGAAAGGGGTTTATTTAGGCGTTGAACCGCAGGATCAGCAGGCTACGAACAGCGGGAATGGCCGCTGCAGAGTCGTCGTTGCCTTCTTCATTTATCTTCGATTTCCACGTCCCCTTTACGTGCTTGAGCTGTAGCATAACTCTCCTCGCAGACAAAGCCCACTGGGCGAGTCAACTGGATTGTCGTGGCGTGTATGACTTCAACCAGGCGACATGCGCGACTTATTTATTTATTTATTTATTTATTTATTTATTTATTTATTTATTTATAGATACTGTTAGCCCAAAGGCTCATACAGGGTGCAGAACTCATAAAGTAAGCTTCAAAGATCGGTACAAACACGAGCGCTACACAAATCAAACCACAAAACAGAACTGCCTAATTATGCCAATTTTACACAAGAATATCAGCAAATATGTAATATATATGAGCATTGTATTACAGGCACCGAACAACACAAGCAACATCAACTGTATCATACAAAATCAAATTTTCAAAATCACACACAGGAACTTCGTCAATATCCCACCGAGTCATGTCAATCATGTCATATTACACATGCTGCATATCATTACACAAAGAAGCTAATAATGTGTGAGGATGGCTACATAGAACAATAATAGGCCAGTACCGATTTTTTCAAAGTGTTCTAGAGAATCAATTTTCGTTATGCTATGCGGTAGCGCATTCCAATCTTCAATCGTTTTAGAAAAGAGGCAGTACTTAAATGAGTCAACATTTGGTATTATGGGCATAAATTGGTCCTCATGGCCTAGACCTAAGGGACCGTGACATCCGTTAACATTCTGTTTTGTAAATGATTTGAGTGTCGAAATTCAAGCGGTATGTTTCATTAAATAAATAAATTTTAGTTTAGCCACTTTTCGCCGCAATGAAAGCTCGGGCAAGTTTAGTTGAGTGAGCATCTCAGTCACTGGATCCGTGTACGTATATTTTACATAATAAACCTTGCTGGACGCCTCTGTATTTTCTCAAGTTGATTGACTTGATTCTTTTTATACGGAAGCCATATTATGCTAGCATATTCCAGCGCGGGACGTACAAATGCTAAATATGCAGTTAGTTTAAGCATCTCGGGGAGCAAGCTTAAGTCTACGTCTTAGTGACCAAAGTTTAACCTCAGGGGCATTACATAAATTAGTGATGTGTTTTTTCCAAGATAAGTCATCTGATGTCATAACTCCCAAATACTTGAAGTGACTCACTTGTTTTATTAGATTACCGTCTAACTTATAATTGAAAAGTAACAATATTCTTGTTTTTCTAGTTATTCGCGCATAAAAGTTTTTTTTGCAATTTATTTTCATTTTCCATCGCGTGCACCAACTGGTGATTGCTTCTAGTGCTGAACCTAATTATAATTGGCCCTCATGACATGATATTGTAGAATATATTAAGCAATCATCTGCAAATAAACGAACCATTATCTTATCATTGAGCCTGGTTGTCATGTCATTAATATAACATAGAAACAATATAGGTCTCAACACAGACCCTTGAGGGACGCCGGATGTTACGTTTAGAATTTTTTATTTGTTTCCTTTCACTTCCGCATATTGTGACCTGTTAGTAACGTATGAATGAATCCACTTAACTATATTTAAATCAACTCCGAGATCAAGTAGTTTGCCAAACAAATCCGAGCGGGAAACTTGGTTAAAACCTTTTGATAAATCAATGCAAATTCCGTCCACCTGACCTGTTTCATTAATTACCTGAGCGAAATCGTGTAGTTTCTGCAAGCTGGGTGATAGTGGAGAATCGGCTCATAAATCCGAGCTGGTTAGAAATAAACATGTTCGAGCTTTCGATATAGTTAAACAAACTTTTTGATAGGATATGCTCGAACATCTTACAGCAAGTACATGTAATTGAAATGGATCGCTAATTTTGAATTGTATGTTTGTCCCGTTTTATGAACTGGCACGACTCGCACCATTAACCGATCATGTCATAAATTGGGCTGTTCAAGAGACGCACGCAAAATTATCAGCAAATGCTTCGCGATCCATTCAGCATATCGTCTCAAGAATTCATTAGGAATGCCATTCGGGCCAGGAGACTTTTTCGTGTCGTTTCACAGAAGTGAAAGTATACCTTCTACAGTTAAGATAATGTCTGGCATGTCTGAACGGGCATTAGTCATTTTCTCTCTTATTTCTGCAGGCAATGGTAGGGGAGGGTCAAGCACTGAATGTAAAAATTCTTTGTATCTATCAGCAATTTGCACAGTCTGTAATTATACATTCATTGCTGGTAACATACCTCGCATACTCCGTGATGAAGCAAGGTGACGCCAAAAACGCTGTGGCGAACCTTTGATAAACCGTGATAAAGTGTGCCAATAATAATGTTATTTAGCAATAGATAATTTTCCTTTACTATTACTTCCACGTTTTAATTTCCGATTTAATTGAATGATTTCTCGGTTCCCCAAGGATTTCGCTTTTTCACATTTTTTTTGTCTTCATTGGAACAAAGGTATGCATAGAGTATTGGACAATACCTTTAAACTCGTCCCACAAAGCATTGACCTCAGCTGCTCCATCAAACGTCTTCAGTGCCATCTCCAGGTAATTTAGGATGCTGGCATCATCTGCTGCAGCAAAATTTCTTACGTGTATTGTATCGCTCTAAAGCTTGACTGGCAAAACCTTGTTATGCACAATGGGACAAGTTTGTGGCCTGTAGTATCTCATTAACAGAAACGGAATATTAAGTAATCCCGCTCCCTATAAATACAAGGTCAAGCACTCACTCAGTAGTTGGTCCCATTCTAGTTGCTTTATTAACAACCTGCGTAAGATCTCTACTAAATACCATGTCAAATAAACCATCACCGTGTCTGTAGTCTGCTGAGCCAATCTGGCATACATCCCAACAAATGCCTGGCAGGTTAACATCACCTGCTATAATTATACGCGCGTTTTCAGACACATTGTCAGTCAAAAAGTCGTGAATTGATTTTAGAAAGCCAAGAAGGGCGTTAGAAGGTCTATAAACAGCACCAATTACGCAAGTATAGCCACACAGCATTGATCTACACCAAATACTTTCGTTATCGGGGCATTCGCGTATCATCACAAGCTCAATATCTTTTCTATGAACAATCGCTACTCCACCACCACGAGTTTCACGATCCTTAAGAATAATTTGATAAGAGGGGGTATTATTTCGCTGTCGGCTATGTCCCAGCGCAACAAGGTTTGGGTCACAATGACAATATCGTGGTTATACAGAAAAAGAAGGTGCTCAAATTCAGCGGTTTTTTTCACTAGGCTGCGAGCAATAATATTTATCGTGGCAGAGCGTATTAGTAGCGTTCATGAGGTGCGCGAGAGTATGGTTCACTTCACTGATGTTGTCGATGACAAAATACGGTCGATCGTAGTTTGCCACCAGATTTTGGCACAAACGCGCTTCCTTGTGGGAGTTCAAAGCCAAACGAGATCATCAGGGTGATATGTAACAGGCCGATGTCACGTGTTGTAGCGTGCTTTGTAGTTTTCTTGTTATGCCAAAGTCAGCAGCCGAGCAAGTCACCGAGCCTCTTGTGCGAGACTGTGTATCGGCGACCGTAAGATGGTCATGATGGTAAAAAATGCCGCAGTTTCACCTGAAAGGCGAAGCATCAATTGCGATGCAAATTAGTAGACAGTTATACGGATTAAGGATAGTAGTTTTACTGGCTGCATAAACTTGGACACATTCGCTTACTGGCGGAGTTAACAAGCACGGTGTCAGCGCGCACAAGCAAACATGAATGCATCACACTCGACGACCGCAGACAACCACTGTCAAAACGCTGACGTGGGCAAGCGCGGCAGCAGCAGTGAGCGAAGGTTTTTTGAATATACTGCAGACCCTTCACGGCCCGTGCAGGAGTGGCACAGAAATGTAATGATTAAAAAATCATGGGGAAAAGTCGATACAGAGAATGTCATACAGAAGTCATACAGAAATGTAATGAAAAAAAAATCATGGTGAGAAGTCAATACACTGAATGAGGTTAATAAAAGAGTCGATGTTATTGCAACACACAATATTGTTAGTTAACTTGTTGCACTGGGAAATGGCGGACGGAAAAAGAGAGTGCTTGTGAACATTAACACGACTTGGGGGAGAATAGATTGTTTTGGAATGATCTAGTCTGGTTGAGCGTTTAGGAGGATCTTGCAGGTAATGAGAACATGTTATCCGGAAATGACCATGTTATAATTCATAGATGAATTTTAGTCGTGAAATCACTCTTCTCTGCGAGAGGAATTTTAGGTTTGCCCTTGCGATCAGACTTGAGATACTAGACTGCCTTTTTTAATCCGAATATACACACCTAACTGCTAATTTTTGTATGCGTTCTATTTTATTTATAAGGCATTTTTGATGAGGGCTCCAGATTAAATCAGCGTATTCTAGGCATGGCCTTATTGGTGTTTTGTACGGATTTGGTTTGAGGTGGGGTGGTGCTGCGCGCAGTTTTCATTTCAAAAAGAATAGCTTGCCTTCGGCTTTTTGACAGATGGTCGAGATGTGGGGCTCCCAGTTAAGGTTAGGCGTGAGTTTAATACCTAGATATTTCACCTGGTCGCTTTTGTTGATTATTGAGCTTCCGATCGAATATGTAAGGTTAAGCGGAAGTTTCTTATTTGTGAAAGAAATGTAATGTGTTTTTGATGTGTTCAGTTTCATGCCCCATGTGTTGCACCACGAGTTAATTGTTTGCAGTGAATTGTGAAGTTCTATCTGGTCGTCTGAGTTGTGTATGATTGTGTACACGACACAGTCATCAGCAAACAGGCTCATCTGAATTGAGTTTTTAATGGCAAACTTGATGTCATTAATATACATCACGAACAAGAGTGGTGCCAGAACCGATCCCTGAGGTACTCCGGAGTAGACATCGAGTGGTTGTGAAAGATGATTATCGATTGCAACGCTCTGTTTACGATTGGTTAGAAAACTGTTGATCCAGGATATTATTTTATTACTAATACCAAAAGCCGATAATTTTGTGAGTAAATCCTGGTGCAGAACTACGTCGAATGCTTTAGAAAAGTCTAAAAAAATTGCATCTAATTGGCCATCATTACTAAGTACGTTAGCTATGTCGTGAGTTAACTCAGCTAGTTGGGTTATGGTTGACAATCTTAATCTGAAACCGTGCTGTTGTTTATACAAAAGTTCGTTTGTTTCTAGGTGAGTTATTATGGCCTTAAATATTACGTGTTCCATTGTTTTGCAGCAGGAGCTTGTTAATGACACTGGGCGGTAGTTATTTAAATCCAATTTCGAGCCCGATTTATGTATTAGAATTATTGCAGGCTTACGCCAATCGTCTGGTAACACTGATGTTTGAAGAGAAAGAGTGAATATTTTAAATAGATACTTTGAGTTTGCGTGTCGACTTAAGAATGAGTTAGAAATCTGATCGGGGCCGGTAGATTTTTTAAGATCTAGCTTATGCAATAGAGAAAGTATGCCCTCTTCACTTAGTTAATTCTTCCATTGGTATTTTGACATCGTAAGGTGTTAAAACTGCATTAGTATAGCATGTTTTCAAAAAACTGACTGAAAGAAACTGTTCATCTCATTAGCTATGCGTTCAGGATCCTGAGTAACATGATTCGAAATTTTGATTTGCGTTATTTTTTTTTGTTCATCTGACAAATATCGCCAGAATTTGTGAGGGTCATGCGCCATAAAAAACGAAGTAAGTGGTTTTTGTCCAAAAGAGACGGCTTTGGTTTCGATATTTGTGTTTTTAATGTTACCATAA